>NC_072416.2:1810468-2110546 GCF_028858775.2 Pan troglodytes | reverse complement strand
CCTAACTGGAGTAATTTTATTTGTTATTCATTTCTTTATTCTATATGGTAATGCTTGTTTATAACTTTTGCATTTGTGAAAGTTATAGAGACTGGCCTCTAACGTTCTTAAGACATGTAAGGTGTTACTTCTAGGCCAGTGCATTAACAAGGTACCTGTTTTGCAGAAGGTGAGGTCGAGCCAGATGTGAACACTTTAACCCAGGGAGACTATTCACTCTGTCCTTTAATTTTTATATTGTGCTGGTCACATAGCCACTCTGGGGTATGTGGGTGTGTAAGAGTTTTACAATAAACAATTTTGATTACCAGAAGTAAACTCCTTGCCATGACCAGGAATAAAACTGGTAAATTCCACATTTCTCTAACTTGGCTCATTGTTTAGAGCAGGCTGATAGGAAGATAAATCAAGGGACGTGTTCCTAGAAGTCCCTGGGCTTGTGGTCAGAGTTTAGACTCTCTATACCCCTTACCTGCACATATTAATTTTAACGCAATATTGTCAACTTTATAAATATTTGGTTAAAATTATCATAGGATAGCATTTAGCTTCCAAATCAATGGTCAGTAACTTCATATTTTAATTCTATTATCTTTCCGTCTAGAAACATGTTATCTCTTTTCATCTAACCAGAGAGTTTGCAGTCTTTCACAAAGTTTATAATGTTCTTCATATAAATCGTGTCCCTTTTCTGTTAAATTTATTCCTACATTAAAAAAATTAATTTTGCTATCAGGAGTTGGACATTTCTTGCTGTTTATGTATCTGGAAACTTACTGCTAAGATAAGATAAGTAATTGTGTAATATATCTGTTTGCATTTAGCTTACCAAATTTTCTAAATGATACTATAATTATAAAAAATGGAATACTTTGGCTTTCTATTTTTACTATTATATTATTGGTAAAACATGGGAAATTTACTTCTCTTTTTCTATAATGTCTACTAGATATTTTATTTCCTTGACTTCTACACTCACCAGACCTTTAAGATAATATTAGTCTAAGATTATAAATATTGCCTAATATTATCTCTAATTGATAGTTGTGACAGAAATATGTCATTTCCCATTTTAATTAATATTGTTTTATCATTTGCCATTTAGAATGCTATTTATTTTGAGGTTGTTCACTAGTCTTTATTTAATTATTTCCTTTTATTTTATTAAGATTTGTGACTTGAAATTGTTCACTGGTTTTTCTTAGTCTTTTCAACATTTAGATAGGATTCTATGACTTGACACTTTCATTTGTTGTTGTAACTGAATATGGAGACTGAGCTCCTAAATTAAACCAAACCTACATTCTTGGAAGGCTCAGATTAATCAAGACACACTATTTTTGGATAACAATTTCAAATTTATTTGACATTATTTTAATTAGAATATTTGTTCCTATGCTCACAAGTGAGATTGCTCTCTAGAGTTTTAAATTTTGTCCTATTTTCATCCATTTTATTAAAAATTAAAGATATTCTGGCAACCTAATATGAATCAGGGAGCTCTCCATATTTTTCTAAGATCTGAGGTTTCTCGAATAATGTTGCAAATATTTGTTTTTTAAAAATTAAGTAATGAGCCAGATGCAGTGGCTCATGCCTGAAATCCCAGCACTTTGAAGGCCCAAGGCAGGAGGATTGCTTGAGGCCAGGAGTTTGAGACTCTGCCCCTACAAAAAAATTTAAAATGTATGTGGTAGTGTGCTCCTGTACACCCAGTGGGAGGCTGAAGCTGGAGGATTGTTTGAACCCAGGAGTTTCAGGCAGCAGTGAGCCACAATCATGCTACTGCACTCTAGCCTAGGTGACAGAGCCAGACCCTGTCTCAGGAAAAAAAAAAAAAAAGAAAAGAAAATTAAATTTAACTCAGATGTGGGACCATACATTTCTCTCTAGGTTTTCTTTTCATTACTTTTTCAGTTACTTTTGTTGTCTAAACGATTTATTCAGGCCTTTTGCTTCATTTAGATTTTGGCGTCTTAATGTGTACATGTTCTCACCTTCTTTAACCAGCTTGTTTGAAATTGTGTATATTCTTTTGAATGACTGGAGGAGTAAGGTCTTTGAATATCGGTTCATTTGTTTTTAGAATTTTGATCATCTTTTTAAAAATATTCATTTGAATTTTACCTAAACCTGAGCATTTTTAGGTGGAAGAATTTTTCAAAATCAACTTTTCCCATTCTTTTCCTTTTTAGGTGAAGCATAGAGAATTTAATGAACTTGCTCGCATGCACTCTTTCCATTACCTGTAATTTGGAATTTGGGGACAGTAAACTTTATCTTTCCAAGTAGGTTTTGAGATTTAAAAACAATATAAACTGGGTTCTATTTTTCCCACTCAAAGATGACACTGCTGACTCACATCCTTGGTTGTTTGGTTAAACATGTGATGGAGTCTATAAAATAATACATTCTAATTCTAAATCTTTTCCTTTGTGTGCAGTCAGCATTGACTTGTATCTAGGAAAATCACTCTCTGAATACGGTATTTTCCAATGAAAATAGTTGGTTTTCCAAATTGCCTATCACTGTGATTATCAAAGGGCAGTATCAGACCTTGACATTGTTGGGTATAGCCTTCTTGTAAGTCTTCAATATTCAATGAAACTACCCCAGACAGCAGCTCTGAACCTGTGATCTTTTAAGCTGCTGAGAGATGTTATCCCCTGCACATTTGCCATGAGCACATCCGTCGTAGTTAAAATCTAAAAGTGGTGATTTTGTTAATGTTCAGATTAGATCTTTAATTAAGCTTTGATCCCCTCTAGCACAGACAACAATGTCAAACACGTAAGACCCGGGAGAAACTAAAATTCATTCCATAAGCTCATATCCTTCGGTACTTTGTGAAGAAACTAAAAAATAAAGCTCTTGTGGGTATTTCATAAGGGCGTGTTGAATATCTAATTGTCAGCTTAGAAGCTTCATTTAATTTGATGTCAAACACTATGACATAAATGAAGCCAACAGAAATGTTTGTTTAGGTGATTTGGATCAAGAGCTTGTTTTAATTGATTAAATGTTATTTTAGGTATTTAATGTTATACCGGTATAAATGCTATTTTTTATCTACAAACCATAATAGTAAATATGTAAAAAATGTACTTTTCTTTATCTAATTGATAGTTTAGCATGTGCAAGGATAAGATTGTGGAGCAAAGAACAGCTAAGTGTGTAAGAGAACTTGCATCCGTATGACTTTCCCTTTGTTTTTGCAGGATCGTTTATTTATTTGGAGGCACAGCGCCCCCCCGGGGTGGCCAAGCTTGGAAGTCCTGTTCTTACAAAATTGCTCACTCCCACTACCCCATGTCAGGTAATCAACTGTTCTGAATTTCCACTGGCCATTCTGTGGTTGTAAATCGCTGAGCATGGGTTACTCTGCTAGTAAATGCCCGCCATGTTTTACTAGCACTTTAATAATGAATTAAGAGATTTACATGCGCTATTTCAACACAAAATGCTATGTCCTTCTAGAAGACCATTTGTAACACATAACTGGCACCATTCTTTTGAGGGCTATTAAAGCTTTCTGTTATTTTATATTCTTTTCACACAGTCATTTCAATAATCTAAAGCTGTGGATACGTGTTGCCAAAATTTTTGGCCAACAATGTACATTGAGAAAAATAAAGTCAGTTAAATAAGTGTTTGTTGAAAGAAAGACAAATGGAAATGATTATATTTACTGAAATTTGAGTTTTTTAAATGAGTCCTCTGGTGCCAGGCAAACACAAACTAAGGAGTGAAATATCCATTTTATTTCAGCAGCATATTAGAGAGGATGGACTAGTTAGATTTGGTTCAAGTCTCTTTTGCCACTTTCTAACTGTGGCTCAGACAAATTGTATATTCCTTTTGAGACTCAGTGTCTACACCAGAAACATACATGATTGTATGGATTAAATGTCAGCGTTTACATTGGAAGCATACACGATTATATGGAATAATGTCAAGGATTAAAATATGATTAAATAAAGCACCTGGCAAAATATTTGGTACATAGTAGGTAAACAATGTTTGTACCAAACATTGGTATATATGTACCAAATATAATGTTAATTCAGTAAACATAATTCCTTTGCTTTCCATAAAAGTAACACCTAAATCAGAGGTCTGTATTCAGCTTGTCTTATTTTCAGTCCTTTTGAGAGCTCCAACATGCCTCTCGGCCCTTAGGATTTCAGCTAATTTTTTCGTCTTTACTTATCAGAAAATAATGAAGAGATCAATAGTGCCACACAGTAAATTCATTGCCTGTAAGTGTAGTGTTAGAGCAGTTTACTTGGGCATTCCTGGTGATAAATGACATATTATTCCGAGGTATAAACCTAATTATACTTTCAGTTTGGTATAAGTCTAAGTGGGAGTGCCCTGAGTTCTTAATAGTGGTGTCCACAGATACTTTCTTTTAAAGTCCTAAAGATACTTTCTTTTCCTTTCTTTTGTTTTTTTTTTCTTCCCATTTCTTTGTGAGAATAAGAATTAAAGCAAATGCCTGTTCTCCATTTCCATTTTATCCAAATGCCTTTTACCCATCCCCACCTCTTTACTTTAATTAAATCCGATAAGATAGACAGAAAAAGAGAAAGATAGATATAGAGTGTTTTTTTTTTTTTGAGGGGAAACTCCAGAAGCACTTCTTCTTTGAAAGTACAAGCTAACTTAGATTTAATTCAAGGTCATACATTAAAGTGATGAGATCACAAATGTTAGATATATAGAAAAAATTGAATGTAAAGGAATATGATGTGTTAATTCTGCCTGCTTTACAGAAATTTGAAGATATTAAGAGTGTATTAGAAATTCCTATGACTCACCTAGGGTCACTGAGAAATCATATGCATGTATATGATTTTAAAATGTAATCTACCTTTCCCATCATTGTATGCTTCCCGATAGCCATTGATTTGTGGTCACTGGGATTGAGTTTCAGTTTATCACTGTTTCCACTTGAGGACACTTAATTTTTGCTTAAATTGGTAACTTAGTTGGGGGTGGGGTGTTATTTAGGTGGGGTCTCAGTGAAAATGCTCTCATGGACATTTTGGGTGCTTGGTAGTTTATCTCAAAACCAAGGCTTCGATCTCTAAAGGCTATGGATACTGACTTAATGGTTTGCCTTGGTTTTTGAAAAACTGAGACTGTTTCAAGGCGCCACTGCAGACTGCCAGAATAGATATTTGTTTTTCACGCTTTTCTCTATGTGCTTGAATTTTAGGAGTCTTTGAGTTAGCAGGAAGGATATTTGAGTTACTTTGTAATGCTTTCCAGTTTAGGAAGTAGGAGTAGACTGTAGGAGAATGTTATTGATAGTCTGAGATACACATAGCTAAGGTTCTCAGGATTTTTCTAAGACTATAATATGAACTTTTTAAATAAGTTTGTGGCAATATGTGATATTTTCTTTTTCTTTCTTTCTTCTTTTTTTTTTTCCTGAGACAGAGTCTCACTCTGTCGCCCGGGCTGGAGTGCAGTGGCGCAATCTGGGCTCACTGCAAGCTCCTGCCACAGCCTCCTGAGTAGCTGGGACTACAGGTGCCCACCACCACTCCTGGCTAATTTTTTGTATTTTTAGTAGAGTCGGGGTTTCACCATGTTAGCCAGGATGGTCTCGATCTCCTGACCTCTTGATTCACCCGCCTTGGCCTCCCAAAGTGCTGGGATTACAGGCGTGAGCCACCGCACCCAGTCGATATTTTCTTACATAAAAGTTACAGAATAAGCAAACAAAACAAATTCTTACCTTCTTGGGTAACTGGAAAATCTAGCCAATCCTCTGCATTGGAACGTATTAATAATAGTGCTTTCATGGAACCAATGTTCTTCATTATAAGGTAGTAGAGTCAAGCAGTGAGATAACCAGTGTGGGGTACTTTGATATGATTAAAGCCTTCATTTTCTGAAATTATATGTTTTTTTTCCTACATAATCCTAGCAGACTAATACAGTTAAGAATTGTTTCTTTTTTTGAAAGGAATTTAAAGCAACTTGAGCTTTCTCGTGAGTTGCCATTTCTAACAGCACAATTTTAGGGCCATTTTGCATGGGTTACCTTGTACTTTATATGTGGCCAACACATGCCATCAGCATGGACAATTGTTCTTGCAGCTAATCATTGTTCAAGATGCGGACTTTAATTTATGCTTCAAAATTCCTTTCAGCCACTAGTGGAAAATTGGCATTTTTCTTTGAAATACAAGATAGGACAAACAGAACACGAGGGAGCCCAAAGCTATTCTATCTTACTGCTGTTGAAATGCTGTTACTGTTTACAATTAACTAGGAAATGTAAAGTATGAAGGGGATTAATGTGGGTACTAATATTTTCTGAGTTTTCATATTTGAGTTACTGTGTAAGTAACGTAATCTCTTACTTTTAGGACTTCACAATTAAATACAGGAAGATGGATAATATGAAGCTTTTGCTTTCAAAGTTAGTTTGTATGTTCATCTATTGATCTTTCTTTTGTTTTTAATTCTCCAACTTGTTTTGCAAGTACATTAATATTCCTTCAGTAAAAGATAATTCATAGATTGTTTTACAAATATGAATGAGAAAGTCAGGACAAAGGTAGTTGAAACCAGAGATAGGTTGGATCCCAAAGTAAAGTTTATGAGGGCCAGCCTACACATTTGAGTCTGCCAATGCAGAGAGGGCCACATGTGGTTCAGATTCTAGGAAGTAAAGAGAAATAAACAAAACTGAAAATAGTTCTTCTGAGACTTCTCCCGAGTGCTTGCTATATTACCAAAGTAAACATTATACCTACGATTCAACACATATATATTGCTTATCTACTGTGTGTTGATCACAGTCCTCGATGCAGGGAATATAATGACAACAACCTAAACACATGCTTGCTCTAACAAAATGTTGTTTAGTGGGGGATACTGACAGCAATTCAGTGTAAAATGCTGCAAACTACAAGAGGGTGAGTCCAGTATAATAATAACACTCTACAAATCTCTCTCAAAGAGTTTTAAAAGGCCATGTCTTACAATGTCCCCAAAGTAGGACAATGAACTGGAGTCAAAGAACAATTTAGAAAAAAAGTAATTTTGGATCATGTCCTGCAATGGCGCAGTTGTGCTCTATTCCCTGGTCATTGTGTTTAATCCAAAGATCAATGTTAGAATAGCTGATGGATTCTAGAGGAAGCAACAGTCTACAGAGGAAAGGGCAAGCAGGTGCTCTCTCCAATCTGTATATCAAAGCACATAAAGATTAACCATTTAAACGGGAAAAACAGATTCTGTTTTATTGAAGATTCTAAACCTCAACATAAGCTTGTTCAGGAAAAGAATGCCCAGGAAAAAGCATAACTGACTAGGAGCAATAAAAATCACTATGGTAATGGTGAGGGATGTGTGTGTGTGTCTGTGTGTTTATGTATGTGATGAATGATCCACTCTTTCAATATATACTTATTCCCGGCTGAATTTTGAGGAGCTATAGATATCTTAGCTTGTTTTTTTTTTCTTTTCTCCCATTTATTTATTTTGCTTTTTTGGCTATTCTTGTCCTTCTGTATCTTCGTATTCTAGATCTTATAAAGGTGCAGCAAGTGTGGCAATAAGCAGACTGAGGAAGGCATAAGGGGTCTGATGTGAAGCAGAGAAGGCAGAGGTGGCTGAGGGTTTGGAGTAAAATCGAGAATGGCCATGAAGATCTGACCAGGGAGCTCTGAGATTGAGAAGGAATTAGAACAAAGTCCATAGGGAAGTTGAGAAAATTGGCAAGAAATTTGAAGAGGAGGGTTTCAACAGGAGATGATCAAAATTAAAAAAAAGAAACAAAGAAAACAGAAAAATAAGGAAGAATTCATTTTGAACCTCTGAATCATGATCTTGGGTGTCCCAGACTGAAGTATCAGAGAGCCCAAGGTCCCAGAGGCACTGTACAGACACGAGAGCCAATGGAACTAAGACTATCACCCCCTCTCCAGCTTAGGTACTCATCCATATGCAGTAACTGGTGTAAATCACCAGATGTTCTTTCCTTTGGTAGTAAAATATATGATTTAATGTATACATATATATTTTTTAAAAATAGAAATAATTTAAAATCATAAGGATACAATTAAAAATGAAATAATTGGAGCTTCCATTTTTATCTTCAATAGTCAGAAAGAACTGTTTGTTGGAAACTTTTTTAACCACATGAAATTCTCTTGAATGCAGTGATTCAACGTCTTGAATAGTCATACTATATATAAAATCTGCCTTAGTGGAGACCCAATAAAAATAAAAGCAAGCCCTTTTTATTAACATTTTACTTAACTTGTTTTGAATGAAGCAAGCATGCATCAAGAAAATTTCCTTTAAAAATGATCAAGTAGTAAATAAAATTTGAATGTTTTGTGTAATTTTCACTTACATGCTTTGCAGACCTGTTTCATGCAACATTCTGGGATGATGGACAATGTTCCCTATGTTAAGTATAGTAGCTACTAGCTACATAGAGCTATTGAGCATTTAAAACAACTGAGAGGCCGGGCGCAGTGGCTCTGGCCTGTAATCCCAGAACTTTGGGAGGCTGAGGCAGGAGGATCACAAGGTCAGGAGATCGAGATCATCCTGGCCAACATGGTAAAACCCCATCGCTACTAAAAATACAAAAATTAGCTGGGTGTGGTGGCACGTGCCTGTAGTCCCAGCTACTCTGGAGGCTGAGGCAGGAGAATCACTTGAACCCAGGAAGTGGAGGCTGCAGTGAGCCGTGATCACGCCACTGCACTCCAGCCTGGGCAACAGAGTGAAACTCTGTCTCAAGAACAACAACAACAACAACAAAAACAAAACCATAACTGAGAAAATGAATTTTTCACTTTGTTTAATTTTAATTAATTTAAATTTAACAGCCACACTATTTTCACAATTTTGTAGTTATGCTCATTATAATTAAATGTTCATTTTCTTTTGCCACTTTTCCTCCAAAAGACTCAAAGGTCCCTAAGGACCTGTAATGCCTTATACATTTTTTTGACATAGAATAGATTATCTTTCTTCCTCTCTTTCCTCTCTCTCTCTCTGTTACTTTCTCTATATATATTTCTGAATGTTTATGAGCATTTACTGACAGTCTTCTCATTTCTTTCTTCTTTTTTTAATGCAATTAACTGAATACTTAGAAAATACAAATTACTATAATAAGTTCTGTGAGGAATTTATGACACGTTTCATGATTTGGAGTTTAAGGTTTAGTGTTCTGCTACTGGCATGTACCAGGTTGAGAGGCACAGAGTTTCCATACTTGAGTACTACTTATGTGAAGTCACAGCTTGTATCAATAACTTAAAATTGATCATTAGAGAAATTCAAATCAAAACCACAATGAGATATCATCTCACACCAGTCAGAATGGCCATTATTAAAATGTCAAAAAATAACATGCCGGCAAGGTTGTGGAGAAAAAAGTATGCTTATACACTGTTGATAGGAGTGTAGATTAGTTCAACCATTGCAGAAAGCAGTATGGCAATTCCGCAAAGAGCTAAAAGCAGAGCTACTATTCCACCCAGCAATCCCATTACTGGGTACATATACCTACAGTACTAGAAATTTTTCTACTGTAGGTCAGGTGCAGTGGCTCATGCCTGTAATCCCAGTACTTTGGGCAGCTGAGGTGGGTGGAGTGCTTGAGTCCAGGAGTTTAAGACCAGTCTGGGTAACATGGTGAAACCCTCATCTCTACTAAAAATTAAAAAAAAAATTAGCTGGGTGTGGTGGTGCAAGCCTGTAGTCCCAATTACTGAGAAGGCTGAGGTGGGAGAATTACCTGAGCTCAGGAGTTTGAGGCTGCAGTGAGCCGTGATCATGCCACTGCACTCCAGCCTGAACAACTGGAGTGAAACCCTGTCTAAAAAAATAAAATAAAATAAAAGACATTATTCTATCATAAAGATACATTCACATGTATGTGAATGGTCATTGCAGCGCTATTTACAATAGCAAGGATATGGAATCAACCTAGATGCCCATCAATGACAGATTGGATAAAGAAAGAGTGGTACATATGTACTGCGGAATATGCAGCCATAAAAAAAGAACAAGATCATGTCTTTTGTGGGAACATGGATGGAGCTGGAGGCCATTATCCTTAGCAAACTAACACAGGAAAAGGAAACCAAATACCGCGTGTTCTCACTTACAAGTTGGGAGCTAAATAATAAAAACAATGAACACAAAGAAGGAAACAACAGACACGGGGGTCTACTTTAGGGGGGAGGGTAGAGGAGGTAGAGGAGCAGAAAAGATAACTATTGGGTACAATGCTTAGTACCTGGGTGATGAAATAATCTGTATAAGTCCCCGTGACACGTGTTTGCCTATGTAACAAATCTTCACATGTACCCCGAACGTAAAATAAAAGTAAAAAGGAAAAACAATGAATTAAAAAAATTTGTGGGCTGTATCAATAACTTTTGTTCAGTGATTTCACCCTCAAAAATTCAAAAGATAATGGAACATTCCTTGGTATTTAATAACTTAAGAATTTAAGTCTGCATAATGCAAATTCTATAAAAAAAGTAAATTAAATATAAGTTCTGAGCTCTTATCCCATTGACTATGGATCCCTTTGGCATTTATACTTAATACATTATTAAAATAACTTCACACTGGTGATGTACTGAGTGACAGTTTGACAGCTCAAAATTCTGATGGGACATGCATATCTCTTGTACAACTAGGTTTAAAGCTCTGTTTTGCATATTTACAAGCTTGGGACATAGTGAAACTTACAGCAGGGATCTAAAATGTAATCGCAGTTGAGAAACATGAATCCTCTCTTTCCATGGAATTTAATTAAACATTTCCATTATTTTTGTTTCTAACTCACCTGTCAAGGTGTGAATTAAGGTAAGCACAGTAATAAAATCTGAAATGAAATAAACAATCAGAATTTTTAAATCAGGTGATCACAATTAAGTAGACATTGATAAAGATGTGTACCAAATAGATGCTTGGTGTTTTAAAATGAACAATTTTTTTAAAAAAGCATTTAAAACATTTTTTTTTTGGTCAACATTCATCATTGGAATTGGGTCCCAACAGTGAAATACATGGCTTGCCTATATATACACTAGTATCTGTCCATGTATCAGTATAAAAGCACAATGGTGAATGGGAAAACATTTTTAAAAAAGAATTTAAAATATAATGAACCTGAAAAAATGTCACTGAATCTAAAGAGAAGTATTCCACTTTTGTGGGACCTCATCTTTAAATGTTGGGTTTTTCTTTAAAACATACAGCCTTAGGACCTGTTATATGATAATGAGAAGAAGCAAAAAAATTTGACTGCAGCGTACCTGAACTTGTTTTAATGGAGGTTTTGTGGACATATTTTACAGAATGAATCATCCAGACAACATTGAGGTAATTAATTTTTGCCTCACAAAGCTCCAGGTACTTAGAAAGTGGTCAGTAAATATTGGTTGAATCAATAACAGTACGCAATTTCATGTTAGGCCTACTGCTATCAGCACCTGGCATAATCCTCTCTATTCTCTTCACTATGTAGTTAAGCCATCAAACCTTTAGATTGTGTCATTATTGATGGTGAATAGGAAGTGAAATGATTAAGCCTCCCTACTCTCAAAGAATGTTGTCTTACTTGGCTCAATTATTGATGAACAGTATCCTGTGAGCTTCCCCGTTATTTGTTAATGCTACCACAGAGACTAAATTGATATAAAGTATTAATTAAAGTTTTTAAAATTAACCTAAGAAAATAATTTTTAAGGAAAGTTTT
Organism: Pan troglodytes; assembly: GCF_028858775.2. NCBI lineage: Eukaryota > Metazoa > Chordata > Mammalia > Primates > Hominidae > Pan > Pan troglodytes. The sequence goes on along the minus strand of NC_072416.2, from coordinate 2,098,788 downwards.
TCTTGTTTGAAACATCAAGTTTGTATAGTAATACTTGATTTTGTAACGTTGAGTCTCAACTTGTACCTCTCATATTTGTAAGAAGCCAGAGAGAAGGATTCTGGAAACTTCCATGGAAACAGTGGTACTGCCCATGACTGGGTTACACATCTAGGGGAAAGGAGAATTGAGAAGATTATATTTAACACAGAAGTTGTTTGGAATATATATATATATATATATATATATATATATATATATATATATAGTTGTTGTTGTTGTTTGTTGTTGTTGTTTTGTTTTGTTTTGTTTTTTGAGATGGAGTCTCGCTCTTGTTGCCCAGGCTGGAGTGCAATGGCGTGATCTCAGCTCACTGCAACCTCCCCGCCTTCTGGGTTCAAGCGATTCTTCTACCTCAGCCTTCCGAATAGCTGGGATTACACGCATGCACTACCACACCCGGCTAATTTTTTTGTATTATTAGTAGAGATGGTGTTTCATGCCTGTAATCCCAGCACTTTGGGAGGCCGAGGCAGGCAGATCACCTGAGGTCAGGAATATTTCAAATTATAGGAAAAACTACTAGAGACAGGTCAATGGAATATTTATATCATTGAAAACATGTTTTCAACAGGTGCAGTTTTGGTATCATTTGTCTCAACATTCAAATCTCTCAGTTTTTACAAGAACGTCTCTAGATGGGAACTTGCAAAAGCAAGGCAAAATAATCAGATTCTCCGAATCTCAGTGGAGCCATGCAAAAATTGATCTCATTGCAGAAGCGGGAGAATCTACTCTACCTTTTCAGGTAAGCACATACAAAATTAATACAACTCAACAGAAGACACTTATTTAATGCTAATCCTTTCAGATAACAATATAACACACATAGCTCATACCTTTTCAGGTGAGCACATATGAAATTAATACAATGCAACAGAAGACACTTATTTAATGCTAATCCTTTCAGATAAAATAACACACGCAGCTCATGAATTTATTCAACATTAATGAAGCAAACACATTCAGAGATCAAACACATGATCTGTGATGAGTAGAGAGGTTGTTTTGACTATGCACTTAAGACATGTGTAGAATAGTAGCAAAAATGGAGATAAGAAATGAATAAGATGGCAGAGAGAAGAGTAACTTAAAATCATTTCTAAGTGAAGACATTGGATTATATGATGTAGTGAAAAAAGTCTGAAGTGGGCTGTAATATTTTAATCCTATTGCCTCACTTTCTGCTGCCTGGTAACATTGAGAATGTTATCCACCTTTGGGAACTGGAGGACATTATACAAAGTGAAATAAGCCAGGCACAGAAGGACAAATATGGCAGGTTCTCACTCATGTGTGGGAACTAAAAAGTTGATCTCATGGAGGTAGAGAGGAGAATGGTGGTTACTAGAGGCTGAGAAAGGTGGGGAGGAGGAGGTTAAGAAGGGAGGTTTGTTAATGGTTAAAAAATGTAGTTAGTTAGATAGAAGAAATAAGCTGTAGTGTTTGATAGCACAGTAGGGCAATTATAACAAGTTATTGTGTATTTCAAAATATTTAGGGGATAAGATTTGGAGCGTTCCCAACACAAAGAAATGAGAAGTGTGTGAGGAGATGGTATCCCAATTACCTTTATTTGATAGTGACACATTATATGCATGTATCAAAATATCACATTTACCCCATAAATATGTACAACTACTATGTATTAATAAAATATAATAATAAAATAAGGCAATTGTATCTTGTCAAATGGGTGTTCTAATTTCTACCTTCCTGTATATAAGTCTTCTGGATGACATTTGAAAAGAGCTATTTTGGAATCTAGATTGGATGGAGTGGAATATGGTGGAAAGCACACTGTTTTGGAGTCAGTGGTCTGAGTTTTAGTCTCTGCTCTGCTCATTGGTTGCTAAGTGACTGTGTAAATATTGTCTTTGTGCATCAAATTTCCTAATGTGTGAAAACCAGTGATGATAAAAGCAATACTCCAGGGGAGTCTGAATATTAAAGATAATATAGCTAAAATGGCAGCCATGAACATGGGCTCTGGAAACTTGGGTTCAAGTTAAAGGGTTGGGGGTGGTGGCTCATGCCTGTAATCCCAGCGCTTTGGGAGGCTGAGGCGGGTGGATCACGAGATCAGGAGATCGAGACCATCCTGAGTAACACGGTGAAACCCCACCTCTACAAAAAATACAAAAAATTAGCCGGGCATGGTGGCACGTGCTTGTAGTCCCAGCTACTCTGGAGGCTGAGGCAGGAGAAGCACTTGAACCTGGGAGGTGGAAGTTGCAGTGAGCCGACATGGCGCCACTGCACTGCAGCCTGGGCAACAGAGTGAGACTCCATCTTAAAAAAAACAAAAACAAAAAAGTGTATGATTATAGGGAAGTTACCGAAGCCCTCTATGCCTCTTTCATTAGTGGGGTGTGAGGATAATAGTTGGGGATTTAAGGTCATCTCATCCTCATTTCTGAACAAATTGAGATAAATATAGAGGTTAAACAGGTAGAGAATACATATTTTGGAGCAGATGGCTTTAGAATGTAGAGTCACTTATTTAAAATAATGCTTGATCTTAGAATAAATAGAATTACCCAGAGGACAATTGACTGTGCTGGAGAAATATAGAGCTCATACTCTAGGTGAAGTCTCTTACCTTTAGCCAGAGATAATATCAGTGTGCATGCCTCCTGAGGACAGGCTGGCTCCCAATAGTGGGTGTTGAATGGGAGAAGAGGATGAATCGAGCTCCCCCAGGTTACTCTTCTAACTTCACAGTCAGGTAAATCTTCCTCCTCCCACGGAGTGAGGGGTAAGTAACAACAATGTTACTACAGTGAACCACCTCCCCATGAAAGCAGGAAGACTAGGGCATAAGCATCAACTGTAATCAATTACTGTTCTCTACTTTATACAGTTATTGTGAGGATTATATGGTGTATACTTGTAAAGCACATGGAAGCAAATCTGGCACAAACACAGAATTCAGCTGTTGTTATTGCTGTAGTTATTCCTTGGATATTGTCTGGAAATAGTAGACGCTCAATAAATCTTAGTGTTCTCTGTTTTATAAAGGGAATTCCCGCTTGATCAGAACTCTAGGCTTGATCATTAAAGGCTTATTTACTCAGTGAAGGTCCCCAACGTCCCTTCTCAAAGATCAATTTATTCTATTCTCATATTTAATGGAGAAAGACAACATGAATACTAGCAGCTCTTAATTGGGAAGCATTTGACACAAAGGCTGGTCATGGAATCATTTTGGTGTCAATCTCCATTGCAAGGAGCAGGGCAATGAAATCAGAACAATTTGATCTTTTGCCTCCTGCATTTATATTCTATAGAAAAATGTTTTCATTCGGTTTGCTTTTAGTTAGAATGAAACTCACCAAGAAGATCGTTCAGAGTTTGTCATTAATTGACATATTGAGAAGAAAATAGAATGTTCTTTCTAGCAGTAAGTAATTTAGAAATATGAGTTGAAACACATGCCATTTCTGTCTACAGCTGGAAGCTCTCATGGACCCATCAGCATTACTGAAGAGTTTCAGTGAATGCAATTTTTGTTTTCTCTTTAATGTTCTCCTTTTTGGATATAGTAATGGTTTTGCATTGCAGTGCAAATGGAGACTATCCCTTATTATCTGGGGGCATATTAACTAGTTTGTAGATGGGCAGTGGTTTGGTTAGATTCTGTGATTTGGCTGCAATGGATGTGTGAGGGTTTCTAACCTAGCCCTGCTCCTTCCTCTCCCTTCATCTCCCTGCTGGTGGCTCAGCACCTTGTGTTGCTTTTTCTCTCCAATCAACCTCAATGCTGAGTTCTTTCGAGGCCTCGGTCACATTGAATTCACCCCAGAGAAGCTAAGACTTTTCCTCTGTGCCTCCCCACTTAATCTGCCTATGAGTTGGCTACAGCACACATTTATTTTGGAAACTACAGATGAGTAAAAGAAAAATAAGAAAAAAACATCCCCTCACATTTCACTCTCAAGAAGCCCATGACAGCCCTATAATATCCAATCAGCAATTTAGAAAATTAAGTTTGGAAAGCAATAAGCATTTAAAAAATGAGTTTAGAGGCAAAACCCAAGCTGCCCTGAACCACTGTGAGGCCTTTAGGCAGCTGATTTCATGATAGGTTTGATTAAACAGTGCTGCCCCCAATCTCCCAGAGGTTGTCATGTAATAAACACTCTCGGTGTTATGTTACCATTCTCAGCTCTGAGCTATTCACATTTCAAAACTCATCTGGCCCCAAAGACTTTAGATAAGGAACTGTGGACTTACATTGATGTTCTGCTGTGAATCAGTCTGGATTTTATACATACACAATATATAAAAATAGATACACTTGCACAGATACATACATGGTAATATTTAATCCATGAGTATTGCATATATTTACTATTAAATATTTCTAACTAGTAGTTAAAACAGAGAGAAACAAATACCTAAATACAGCTCAGGATTAACTAATGTTAACATTTTGTTTGCTTATAATGTTAAAGTTTGTTTGCTTATGAAGATGCAACTTTTGTCTTCCTTGTATCTCTCTCCATCCCATTTCTTATCCTCTGCAGAAAAAAAAAGATGCTAATATTATGCTGGCTTTAACCTGATTTCTCTGAGTGTATTTTTAAAGATATGAAAATATACATGAGGATTCTAGCTAGGTACAGTTCTACTTTGTTCTTTTATCGACAACAAATGAAAAAGATATTCTACCTACAAATAGTTAATCTAGCTTTTTAAATATTCAAATATTTAAAGTTTGTCTTCTTGGATATAGGCTAGGATTTAAGATTAGTAGCATGAATCATTTAAGGGTGACCTTAGTCATTGTCTAGCTTTCAGTTCCACGTGACTAAGCTCTGAACATATTTATACAGTACAGTGTAATCCAGTCCAAATATTGGAAAGAAGAAAGACATCAAATCACGTGACCTCTGTGTTCCCTTTTAGCCATGAAATTCTGATTCAGTGTGGTTCTTTTGATGTCAATTGTAGACAGTATAACAGAATACAGATTGCTTTGGGTTTCATAGCAAATAAGCACCCCTAGTTAGGTAGGACATTTGCTCTTCCTGCTGGCAAAGAATTAGGTTTACTGTTTTCTCTGTAAGAACAGCAAATTAATGACATTTCAATATTCCCTCTATTTCTTGTGAGAGTTTATTGGAAAAATTTAGGTCAAAGAGTTAATAGTATTTTTCAAATCTGTTTTAACTTGGCCTGCTCACTTGCTATGTTCAGCTTTTCACACAAATAGGTTCTTTTAATATTTCTTTTCCCCCCAACTGTTGTGCTGTTTTAGTATCTCAAGGTGGCACTTTTTCTGAGTAGTCCATTGATTTCAAGTTGCTGTACTTTCTTCGAGCTTCCCATGAAAATGTAATTGTATCATATTTTAGATTTCATTTTGAAATGAACCTTTTGTGAAATTTCACACAATGATGGATACCATGTTCTCTCTTTATTGGAGTCAATGATATAAATCAATAACAATTTCCTGACATTATTTGACGATTCAGTGAAGGGTAAGATTCATAACACAAAAGTAAAAGGTGATCGAGTCTCCGTAAAGTTGCTGTGTCCTTGGCCTGCTTAATCTAGAGCTGCATGAAATCTTGTTTCTCCAGACAGCCCTATTCTGCAGCATCCACTAAAGCCCAGTTATCTCTTTATTTCATTAGAGAGATGCAGGATAGTATAATCATTAATGGCTCAGCTTACATATTTTTCTTACTTGATATGTGACATTCAACCAATTACTTCTATTCTCTAATCTTCTGTTTCTTTCACCTTAAAATAAGACGAAAATAGCATCATCTTCACAGGATTAAAACAAGTGAATGTGACTGGCATATAGTAAGTGCTAAATAAAATGTGGCTGCTGCTCTTATTATTGATACCATCATCATTCTTCAAAAATTAATATATTCCTACTACTCTCTACTCCTTCTTACTATATCTTTATTTTCTCTTGGATTCATATTCATTTTTTGCTCCTGTTATTTTTTTTGAAAACAAGATTTCTATGTTAATTGCGTATTTGTCTGGAAAAGCACCTGAGTTTTGCACTTGTAAAAAGTAATCACTTGATTATGAACATTTATGAATTTTTGTGGTTCCTAAAAGCAAGAAATTATTTTGTTCATAGAAGGAATAATATAATTGAATAAAACAAAAATCAACAAGATCCCAAAAAATAGTTTTAGAAGAGTGAGTCATCTAATTCAATTTAAAATGTAAATTATTCAATTACCTTGAGAATCTTATCAAATGAGGTTTTCACTCTTCCTCCATCTGTGGTTGAAACAGCTCTTCTGAGTGACCTCTTTCTCACTTACTGATTACCAATTGATGCTGACTGTAGTTCCGAAAGGGAATTGGTCACAATGTTTTATATATATATATATATATATATACATACATATATATATACATACATATATATATATGTATATATATACACACACAAACACACATATATATACACACACACATATATATGTGGCTATGTGTGTATATATATATACACACATATATGTGTGTATGTGTGTATATATACATATATACACGTATATATGTATATATGATATATATCATAATATATGATATATACGTATATGTGATATATATATCATATAATATATGTATATTTACACATATATGTGATATATATATCATATATACATATATGTGTATATATATCAGTTTGGTTATGTATATACATATATACACATACATATATATACATATATACACATATATACATATATATACATATATATATATGTATATGTATATGTATATATCAGTTTGGTTAAAACCAGCAATAAAAAATAGGAACAGCCAAGGTGGTTTTGAAACCATGAGATGGTCATTATTTACAGGTGTAACAGACATTTTTTGAAGGAAGTAATTGCTTGTATTTTAAAATTCGTATGATTTTAATTAATGGTAGAATTACAATTTCTAATTGTATAATTATGAATTTAACTATGTAGAAGTAAGCAAGCAAAATATAGATGACCTAATATTATTTTTATTTGGCTTTTGAAGTTGGATTTATCCTTCCATTTTAATATGAATATCTAAAGGAACCTGGTGGGTCCCTTCAGGTAAAATAATGTAACCACATTTTAAAGACTACCTCAGGATTTTACTTCACCTCATCCCAGGGCCCACCCATTCCATTCAAATAATGTGAGCGTGTACCTCTTTAGGAGCATAGAGAAGTGCCTCAAACTGTCGTTTTTTTTTTTTCTCCAGTTTTCTCTGAGTAGCACAGACCTTCAAATATGATGGTCAACAAATGCTTGTCCAATGAGTCTGAAGAATTAAACATCTATTTTAATTGACATCAATGCAAGATGTATTATAATAATGAATATAGAAAAACTCTTTCAAAAATTAAGCTGTCCAAAAAAATCACAGTCACTTAATGGTATTAAACACAATATATTTCTAAAGTACAATACTTGTGTATATTTTACCAAGATCTTTCTTCAAAACCTCTGTTATTTTCTGCCTCTGGAATGAAGGCTAAATTTCTTAGTTTAAGATTCTACAGAAATCATCTCTAATCAGAATCTTAAAAAAATATTATGTACATCACATTAAATATCAAAAATTGCAAATAAAGCAACAGTCCCTGCTGACCACCCTCATCACCCACCATAGATTTTATCTTGAGTATCTTTAGATACCAGTTTATTTTTACTTCCAGTCCATTTTCTATTTACTTAATATGTATAAATGTACCACATATACTTGGAAATCTAAACCATTGTATGTTTTCAGCCTAAGTAATATTATACTATAATATTTTTCTGTAACTTAATTTTTTTACTCCAAAACACATGTTGAATTTCTTTCCATAATGACACATGGAGATAGATATTATTTTTAACTGGTATAGTATTTCTCACTATTGATTGATTCATTCACATGTAAGTTCTTTCCTGTCATCTGTCATCAAAACCAGCACTGAAATAAACATTCCTGCACAAGCCTTCATGTGTATACCTTTGAGTGTCTCACTAGGATAAATGCCAAGAAATTAACTCAATTTTTATAGTCTATGCAATTTTTCTTTTTAACAAATGCTATCTAGTTTCTCTCCAATAGAGCTGTACCAACTCATGGAATTTTCCTCTCCATCTATTATCTGATTAATTTGTTGTTCTCTTAAAATCTTATACTCCGTTAACACCCATCAACATTTTCTAAACACACCATATACTTTCTCATCTCTGTGTTTTTGCTGCGATTGCTGCCTCAGTTTCTCGAGGTAAAATGTTTTGCCCAACAAAATTTGGTATCATGGAGGCTTACTATTACTTCTTCTCCACCAAATCTTTTCCCAAACTCTCATTATTGGCAGAAATAATGAAGTGTCTTCTTTGAGCCTCCTAGGATCTTATACTTATTTCTTATACAGCATTTATGATGTAGGGTAGTGAATGTATCATATGAAGTGTAGGAGAGGAAAAGTAATACCATTTCCTCACTCATCACAAGGGACATGGCTGGAACCCCTATAACAAAAGAGAGGTTAAAAAGAAAAAATAACAAATTTATTAACATTTTATGTGACATAGGGTCCTTCAAAAACAAAGGCCTGAAGACCAGGGAAAACTCTCTATGTTTATGCTTAAGTTCAACAATGAATGGACAATCATGAAGAAATACAAATGGACAGAAAGAATATGATCTCATTGTAAAAACTTGGAGAGAACTCAGCAAAGATCTTTATGGGCCTCTCTGTGTAGTGTTTTTTTCATCCAGGTATAGATAGGGTAGGACACCAGTTAAATGAGGTTCTTATGACCTATTTTGAGGAGAAGTAAGCCAGATAATTCCTTTATGGCTGGCTCTCACAAAGGAAAGAGAGGGGAAGGCAGAGAGGGACTCCAAGTTGCTATATTTTGGGACAGCATGTTCTGACTCCAAGGTGTTGTATTTTGAGATAGCATGTTCTGAGCCCTGGCACAAGTAAATTTAATGATCCTTGAGATTGGAGACCCTCCTTGATAGGATAGAAATGTACCTTCTGTCTGTGTCCTGGACTGGTGGTCCACTATGCAGGTTCATAAGATTCCTGGCATAAATTACTTCTTCCTTTCCCTCCTTTCTCTCTCTCTCTCTCTCTTTTTTTCTTCTTGGAATAACAACATAATATGAGTAATTAACAAGAAAGAAAACAAATTATATCAGTCATTATTCAGCGTTAGAATAAACTAAAATTAAATAGATGTCTCTGAGTGCTTCAGCATATGAATATTATCAACCACTGTATGTGGTTATTGATGTGTGCTTTACTACAGTGAGTATGTTTCTGTGTATGTATATAATATATATTATGTTTGTATGAATGTATATAATATTTAAATATTTTAATATGGAAATAAATCATTGCCTTCAGCACACTGATTACAAATCAATTCATATCTCAATTAAATTGAGTTGTAAGTCACACAGTTGATTACCCCAAAGAGCTCATTATAAGTGCATATGACTCTTAATGGCTCCAATGAGAAGAGAGCCCTTCACTCGTGATGAATGTTACCACTTTAATTGAAACAAGGTTACCTTTGGCATTAAGGTACATAAGACGCTGTCAAAGCAGTTATGGTTTTATAAATTTAAATTAGGATGTTCTGGTCAGAACAGTTTTCTAAAATTAGATTGGAGAATGGGACAGATGTAAATAGGGTTCCTCTACACAAAGAAATATGATTGTAAGACATTACTTTTGTGATGTGTTTTTAACAGTTTTATCTTTCTGTAATTATAGTTAATTTTGGAAGCTACTGTTTTGTCATCAAATGCTACCGTTGCTCTAGATGACATCAGTGTGTCCCAGGAATGTGAAATTTCCTATAAATCACTACCAAGGACCAGTACACAAAGCAAGTGTAAGTTTTCCCTTGTCGTTGTTGCTGTTTTAAACATTGAATTAAGCTCTTCTCAGTATCAAAATATAAAATGTATTAGAGTCACGAATACCTAATACAGGGTGTGGATTATATCACCTGTTCTTGAAACCTAAAATATATATATATTTTAAAAGGTAAACAACTGGTCTAGTCCTTAGGCCTCTCTTGCAGTAATATGGAAAATATTCTATGCTTGCAGCTGAAATTATTGCATCCAAATATTTTAATTATAAATATTATGAAAAAATTATAATTATTTTGCATATTTTAAATACAATTTTATAAATATTCACTTCTCCATTAATTTTATTCAGAACTTCAAATGAGCATGTAATAATATTCATATTTCAGGATCACCCAGGAGTTCAAAAAAAGCAAAAAGGTTGTGTTTGGGAAAGTGATGCAAGGCCAACCAAAATTTAAAACTGTACCTTAAAATTCTGTGTTTCTATTCAAAATTTAATATTTTCAAATCACAGATGGAGTTTGTCTAATTCTTTGACTAAAGTTTTTTGGAGAGAATATAAATTACAGGCCAGAAATGTTGCCATAAAAATGGATCTCATATAGTCAACTATGTATTTTAAAACCTAATCATTATTTAGATTCTGGGATCATGTACACATAGAAAGAATTTACACTATACCTTCAGTTACTTTGTCTTTCTAGTACTAATTGATGTTTCTCTCTGACCACTCCTACCCTCAGATCTCAATGAATCTGACAATATTAAAAATGTTTTCTGAAAAGTGTCACACTTTATTTTTCTTAATCTGTATCTATGGAAAAGATTTGCATATGAAAATCAGACTTACTGTATATTCCTAAGTTATATTTACTTAAACAACATATTTAGTGAGTGCAACAGTTGTATTCTTACAGGAGCTGAATGGACTAATCAAGAAAAATTTGGGTCACATGATTCTGGATTGAGACGATTAAAGAACTTTTAATTAAATGTCCTTTATTAAAGATATTTTTCATTCGAGAGAGTGTATATTTCTGGGTGCTAACTTATATTGGGTTAACGTGTATTTACTTTGTTCAGAATGTGTATCCTGCATGCATAATAGACCATTCTAAGGTCTGCACATGTGTTCATGCAAGTGTGTGTGTGTGTGCATGTGTGCGCGTGTCTGCCTGTGTGTCTGCATATGTGTGTGTGCATGCCTGTGTGTCCGTGTGTGTGCGTGCATGTGTGTGTGCGTGTGCATGTGTGTGTGCATGCTTGTCTGTGCACATGTGTGTATGATTCTGATAGACACCGAGGAGTGCAGAGCAGCAGATTTAATGATTCTTTTAAAGATTCATGTGTTTGGCCAGGCGCGGTGGCTCACACCTGCAATCCTAGCACTTTGGGAGGCTGAGCCGGGCGGATCACTTGAGGTCAGGAGTTGAAGACCTGCCTGGCCAACATGGTGAAACCCTGTCTCTACTAAAAATACAAAAAAATTAGCCAGGGCATGGTGGCGGGCACCTGTAGTCCCAGCTACTCAGGAGGCTGAGGCAGGAGAATGGCGTGAACCCAGGAGGCGGAGCTTGCAGTGAGCCGAGATCGCGCCACTGCACTCAAGCCTGGGTGACAGAGCAAGTTTCCTCTCAAAAAAAAAAAAAAATTCACGAGTTTTTAAGGGTTAAACAGGATTACCTTATTTTTGTTGTTTAATTAAAGATTTTCTTTCTCCTAATTAAATACCACATCACCAGAATCATAATAGCTGAAAAGCATTAAAGTTGACATTGAAGAGCATTCTCTTGTAATGTAGTATTTGGAGGTATAGGGGCAGAAAGGTGTGACAAAAACCTTTACTCACCCATCATAAGGGTCACAGCTGACACTCCGAGGATGAAAGACAGTTTAATGAGAGAAAAGCATAACAAATTTGTTTATCAAAGTTTTACTTGACACAGGAGCCTTCAGAAATGAAGATGCAAAGACCCAGAGAAAAGCATGTGCTTTATTTTATTTTTTCGTTTTTATTTGTTTTTCAGCCCCTTTTCCTATTTAGAAAACTGTGTATTTTTCTGCTTAGTTTTGGTGAAGAACAAACAGCCATTTTGAAATGTGATCGGACAAAAGGGTATGATCCAATGGTAACAGACTGAGCAGGGAAACTTAGCAAAGCCTCTGTGTTCAGAGTCTCCTTGACTCCTTTGTGTAGAATTTCTTCAGCCCTGGGAACAGGAAAGGACCCCTCTAGAATGAGGATCTTGTGACCTAATTTCAGGCAAGATAAGCCAGATAATTTCTTTATGACCAGCGCTCACAAAGAAAGGTCAGGGAAGATCAGAGTGACCTTGCTCCTGGGGTACCTCCCAATCTCCTTCAGTTCAAAGTACTTTGGGGCAGCCTTTCCTGAGCTCTTACCGAGGCAAAAGTGTGGTTAAAGGTTTTAAATCATTACTAAAGTTAACCTTAGCAAAAGTTTTTGAGACACTTGATCTTGCTTACGGAGAATTCTTTTCTTAAATTCACACAGGATTCATGGATATGTGCATCCATCTGAACACCAGATCAGTTGGATAGATAATATATCTAATTAGGACAAATTACATGAATGATTCCTGAAAGATGAATGGATGTACACAAAGGAAAAAAAGGCGTTTCTTATTGTTTTTGCAAATATGTCCGGTAGACAATTATAGGATCTCATTTGTGGAGTTCAGTATTAGTAATGGGCAGAAGTTTATGGAGAGAAACTGAAAGGAATGTTTAAAAATGTGCCATGCTCCATTGACAGTAAATTGTTATATGTATGGAGCAGAATGGCCAAAGGTTTACCCAGACTACCCAGACCCTGTACAGGACTTGAAGTTTTGAAATCTTTAATAGGCATACAAATGGCTGCACCACTTCAAAGCAATCTTAGAGCTGTAGTTTTCTGCTCACAGTCCGCGTGATGAAAATCGCAAGTGCTACTTTGATTTGGCCTTTAATCAAGCTTCTTCTCCTTCAGAATATTTAAAAGCTACTGTTGATGAAATAATTTTACATTCTGTTTATTTGTTAAAGGGAGAGAGCCTGTTTTACGCTCTTAATCTCAATTTTGAAGCCAGATTTGTGCCTGGTGAGGATGCAGGTTGTATTTCATCCAGGAAGATACGCGATTTTCCAACTGAGTGCCCAAAGGGAGCACATGAAACTAATTGCTGTGAGTGCATTACTGACTCCTTCAGCAGATATTTATATGTACATATTTACTCTCTGAACGTAAAGTGCACACTACTCAAGTGAGCATTGTATGATGAAGACAGTCAGAACAGAGACCTCTGCATGATGGAAATGACTTGCCGGTGAGAACAAACCAGATTCTCTTTAAACTAGTGGCGATGAATGAAAACGCCCTGCTAACTTTCAGTTTTGCCCTGTTGGAGAATAACGTTTGAAATATGTGCAGGATAGCGCTAAAAACACAAGAGCAAGGATGTATCTAGCCAGTCGTAGAAAAATAAGTAACACATGACACCACTTATATGAGGTATCCATGTAGTCATATTTGTAGAATCAGAGTAAAATTGTGGTAACCAGGTTCTGGGAGGAGAGGAAGTGGAAAATTACTAATCAACAGGCATACATTTTCAGTCAAACAAGATGAATAAGCTCTAGACATCTGCTGTATAACATGGTATCTAAAGTCAATGACAATGTATTGTACACTTAAAAATGTGTTGTGGGGGTAGATCTGGCTGGATGCAGTGGCTCAAGCCTGTAATCCCAGCACTTTGGGAGGCTGAGGCAGGTGGATCACTTGAGGCCAGGAGTTCAAGACCAGCCTGGCCAACATCACAAAACCCCATCTCTACTAAAAATATAAAAATTATCAGGGCATGGTGGCACACACCTGTAATCCCAGCTACTCAGGAGGTGCAGGTTGCAGTGAGCTGAGATCACACCACTGCATTACAGCCTGGGTGACAGAGAGAGACCCTGTCTGCCACCCCCCCATAAAAAAGAGGGTAGATCTTATATTTTCTTATCACAATATATGTATTATAAACATTTATTTATTAAATCATTTTTAACATCATAGTATTCTTATTATCGTAAGCAGTTGCTATTTCAGTACAACTAGCAGTAGAAGACTTTATACTGCTTTCAAATGTGATTTCAAATGATAGTGTATCAATAAATAGTTCTCTGGTCATAAAACTATAGATCCTGCCTAGTTCTATATATTTTTCCACCTTTAAGAGTCTCCTTTCAGTTTGTCCTTTTCCAGGGCAATGCCTCCATTCTTTCTGCATTCTACTTAAATGATTCTAAAACTATCCTAGCATCCCTGAAAAAGTAATACAGAAGAAGAAAAAAAAAAAGGTTGTCTGTTGGTGGATAAGCTTTTCCAAAAGTATTTTAATAACTGTGCTATTGAACACAATAAAAAAAGGCAAGAGGAAAGGCAAGAGAAGCATCCCATTTTATTGATTACCCATACCCGAGGTGAAAACCAAGGTGGTTTTGAGTCAAGACAGTGGAGGAACACAGACATTTTCCAGAAGTGTGGTGGCGCAAAGAGTTGGAGAGACTCTTTCCTCTGCATTCAAAACATACATGAGAATGACGAGAAAAATCAGGGCCATTGCTGATTGCTAATACATTGGCAAGCAGCCATGCTGCGACCCACAAAAAACCTTATGAGCATCTTTTCTATACCAAGAGATTTGGTAAGAAGAAATTGTGATCATTTCCCTCGAGAAACATAATCTATTACAGAGAGCTCAGAAATAAATCTAAACATAAAAGACCAAATACGTTTTGAGAAATGCACCAAGAGGACACAGTAGGGAAAAAATAGTCTCGTCAATAAATGGTGCCAGAAAATCTGGTCGTTCTCATGTGAAAGAATGAAATTGGACCTTTGTCTTACACCGTACACTTAAATAAATTCACAATGTAAGAAAGTCCTAAATTTAAGATCTGAAATCATTAAACTCCTAGAAGAGAACTTAGGGGAAAAACTCCTTGACATTAGAGTTGGCAATGGTTTTTTAATATCACACCAAATGCTCTGGCTACAAAAGCAGAAATAAATAATGGGATTACCTCAAACTAAAAAGCTTCTGCACAGTAAAGGAAACACTCAGCAAAATAAAATAGCAACCTGCATATCGGGAAAAATATTTGCAAACCATATGTCTGATAAGGGGTTAATATTCAAAATTTATGAAGATTTTATACAACTCAGAAATAGATAAATAGATAAAAAAATGGGCAAAGGCCCTGAATAGACATTTCTCCACAGAAGACATAAAAATAATCAACTGGTATATGAACAGATATTCCACATTTCATTGGCATTAATCATCAGGGAAATACAAATCCAAAACTCTTTTAGATACCTCCTCATATCAATTAGGATAGCTATAATAAAAAAAAGCGTAACACATTTTAGTAAGAGCGTGGAGAAAAGAGTACTCATACTGTTGGTGCAAATGTGAATTGTGCAGCCATTATGGAATATGGTATGGAGGTTTCTAAAAAAATTAGCAATAAAAGTACCCTATGATTTAGTAATCTCTCTTTTGGGTATATACCCAGAAAAAATGAAATTACCACTTCATAAAGCTGTCTGCACTCCCATGTTCGCTGCAGGATTATTCTTGATAGCCAAGATATGAAAACAACCTAAGTGTCTGTTGATGTACAGATAGATAAACTGTGGTATCTAAAAAACAGTGGAATATTATTCAGCCTTAAAAAAAGAGATTCTGCCATTTTTCACATCCTAGGTGAATCTGGAGGAAATTATGCTATGTGAAATAAGCCAAACACAAGAAGGAAAATATTGCATGATCTCAATTATGTGTGGCATCTAAAAATTATATACAGATATAGAGAATGAAACAGTGGTTACCAGAGGCAGGGGCCAAGGGAAGGAAATGGAGATATGTAGCTCGGAGGATATGATGTAACAGATATGGAGGAGAAATGTGTCTAGAGATGTAATGTACAACGTGAGGACTACAGTTAATAACACTTGAGGACTACAGTTAATAACAGATTTGAGATTTGAGATTTGATAAATGAGTAAGTTTTAGCTACTCTTGCCACAAAAAAAGAAAAAAAGGGGCAATTATGTGAGATAATGGATAATTTGCCTCACTGTAATAACCATTTTACTATCTGTATGTATCACATAACCTTATGTTGTATATCTTTAATATACATAATAAAATTTGTTTTAAAAATTAAGAAAAGAAGCTTAGTCTATTAGGTAAGAAATGTATCGATTTAATAGTGTTGTAATGATAACTGGAATAGAGATGTAAACAAGTAGCTATTTTAACTCTAGGAAGTTGGAGAATGTATTCAATAGAAAGTAGGTAAGTCCTCAGCAGCAATTTTATTTTATTTTATTATTATTATACTTTAGGAATTTCTTAAGATGTTTTCTAGTTTTCTTGCTGTGTAAGAAGAGTGTCTATTGCAAGTTCTGCCAGGGATTAACAGTTCTAGGGCTGTCTCTGATATACATTAAGACTGTTACCAAATGTACATGGTTTAAGAACCTTACCTATATAGTCTTTTAATCAGCAAAATAAATATAACTGGTACTATTTTCCTCATTTTACGAACTTTCTTGTCATTTATTTTCTTATCAGTTAGAATTCCATTTTAAACACAGTCTGCCTCCAAAACCTACATTTTTTTTTTTTTTTGAGACGGAGTCTGTTGCCCAGGCTGGAGTGCAGTGGTGCGATCTGGGCTCACTGCCAGCTCTGCCTCCCGGGTTCACGCCATTCTCCTGCCTCAGCCTCCCGAGTAGCTGGGACAGCAGGCGCCCGCCATCACGCCTGGCTAATTTTTTTTTTGTATTTTTTTAGTAGAGACGGGGTTTCACCGTGTTAGGCAGGATAGTCTCTATCTCCTGACCTCGTAATCCGTCCACCTCAGCCTCCCAAAGTGCTGGGATTACAGGTGTGAGCCACTGCACCTGGCCCAAAACCTGCGTTCTTAACTACAAATCGTATAGCTTTTCTATCCTTTTAAGGTCATCATTACATTGAGAATGATGTTTTTAGAAAATGTGAAAAGTTCCCTACATGAGCAGTTTAAGCAATGGGAAGTTTGAAGCCAATGATCAAAACTTCACTTTTGGAGGAGAAACGATGCCCTTAGTCTCTAATATGTCAAATGGTCACTTAGTAAATGCTGTCGAGAAGTTTAAGGAATGAATGTCTTTAAAAAATAATGCTTAATACTTTCTCCTTAGTAATTATTTCTTTAATCACAGTACCTTTTATAATCTGAAATGTATTAAATTGCTTTTAATTCTTATAGTGCTTTTCGGGGACCTAAAAGATAATTTTTTAGACATAAAAGGAAAATAAAAGATCACTATTTGGATAAGGGACCCACCTTCATAGGGAATTGAATTAGAAAATTAGCAAACGACCTCCAGTTCTCTAAAGTCTTATTTTGAGGGGTTTTTTTTGCCTGCTTTTTTGAAAAAACTAATTTTTATACTGTGAATCTGTTTATTCATAGAAGTGCTAATTCTTCATCCCATTTTTGTGAATCCTTTCATTAAAGATTCTGGCAATGAGTGGAGGTGAGGTAAAGACACAGTGAAGAATACAGAGAAGTAGGAGTCTTTTTTTTTCTTGTCTTCTTTGCAGCAAAAAGGTTTGAAGGAAGCATGCAAAATTTAAGCTGCGATTCTAATGTTGAACAAATGAGCATATCACTTCTCTTACAGAGACCTTAACTGCTTGAAAAAACAGGGGTTTCTTATAAGGAGGAAAAGGCAATGCCACCCTCAGGATTTCTATTTATGAACTTAAATCCTCCTAAAAAGGACCATTGCTATTCTTGAATTTCAAACATTTAATATTTTAATGCTATTTATTTTAATTTTTCTCACTTTCACAACCATCTTTAACACAATTTACTTTCTTTTTTACATGAGACTGATTATGACCTACTTCAAACGGGTTATTAAGTTTGCTAAAAATTTAGGTCTTCAGTGCCTTGAAATATTTTCAGATTTTGTAGAAAAAAATAGCAAACATAAATTGCAACCAATTTTGGTAAATGAGAGAACAAGTTATTGGATTTGTTCAAGAACTGTTTGGGATACATAGAGGTTAGGAAGTTTTGCAGAATTTTGATAGCCTTGGATAATTTAATCGAATGTTTCCATACTTATTTATATTATGATATAAAGGTGCAGTTACTTAAAATGTAACCCAGATGTACAGGTTTTCAAGGAGTCTCTCTCTCTCTGCCAGTTAAAACACCACACACTGACTATTATGTTAAATTATCTCTGATTTTCATTTATGATAACTGAAGGGCTGAAAAACCTACATAGCATGACAAATACAACATATCTCAACAAAACTTCTCTGGACCTTCAGAAACTCTAAGGGACAGGCTGCAGGGTGAATCACTGTTGGATGTAATCTTTGCCTGGACGTAGCGAAATTACAGTGTATCAGAAAAGTTCAATGCCAGAGTGGATTTTAGACCTGGGATCATGTTGCCATTTATGAGGAACTAGACAAATACTCTGTATGTTTTCATTTAAGGGAATGTTTAACATGATCTGCACATCTTAGCTCTCAAGTCAAACTTGGCATCAGGACAAACCCTAAAAGAAGGCAGATGAGGAGTGAGCTCCAGAGAGCAGAGCCAGTACCTAGGTGTCTTCCCATAGTTCCAGTGTTCTGAAAAGTCCATTTCTCCTGGACGGGTTATTTGATGTTGAGGCCAATCAAAATGCTACCTCATCATTTTTGAAAGCTTATCTTTATTTTTTTTTAGATCAAAATTGTTACTCTGAATTGTTTCTTTAGGATAGATCATAAAAAGGGAAATTTGGGGTTTGAGTTTTTTGTAGTTGTTGTTTTGTTTTGTTTTTGAAACAGGGTCTTGCTCTGTTGCCCAGGCTGGGGTGCAGTGGTGCGATCTTGGCTCACTGCAACCTCTGCTTCCCGGATTCAAGTGATTCTCCTGCCTCAGCCTCCCTAGTGGCTAGACTACAGGTGAGCACCACCGTGCCCAGCTAATTTTTGTATTTTTAGTGGAGATGGGGTTTTGCCATGTTGGCCAGGCTGGTCTCGAACTCCTGACCTCAGGTGATCCACTCGCCTTGGCCTCCCGAAGTGCTGAGATTACAGGCATGAGCTGCCATGCCTGGCCTAAATTGTCATTTAATGACATTCAACACATTTTGCCAAATGTTTCCCCAAAACATTATGCTAATAAACAATCATATCAACAAAGTAAAACTGTGACAGTGTCCCTGTGTTTGAAGTCCATTTTGAAATTTACTTTCACTTTTCATGATTACGCAAATACTATTTATAAGTTCCTATTTTTGTGAACAAATACTTTGTTTCATCAAGACTAAAATAAATAATGCTACTTTATGTAGTGCTTTCTTTCGTTCCAAGAGATAATGTGTATACTGGAAAATGAAGATATTATGTGTCAAATAGTATGAATGGTACATTTTCTCACACCTACATTGTATTAACAGGACATATATAAACAATTTTGTTCTGGCTGTGCTATGTAATGCAGGCAAGAAAGCCAAAATTTACTTAAGCAGCTCTGTAAGTTGTAAAGACATTTTAATATTTCCAAACAACATTTAGTGAGCACTATAATTTATTTCTGTCTAAAACCTATTTAGTCCAAAGTGCATGTACTAATTTTATGAAAAAATTCTAAACAATTTCCTATATTCTACTTTTCTGTCTACTCATGAGAAAAAAAAAACATGTAAGTCTCTATTGAGTAGTTGAATTCAATGAAACCTTAGCCAAGGTTGAATAGTACAAGGAAAAGGAGTGATTTATTATTTATTTATTTATTCAATCTTAGATGCTGATTATATATTTTCCTCAAACTAGTATATCTGCTAAATACAGAAATATGTGCATTAGACACTGGCATTTCCACAGCAGAGATGCATAATAGAGACAAAGTCCTTTCGTGTGTGTTGATACTTTGCAAGCCATGTATCTTATGTACTCAGTATTGACCAAGAATAATTGCATTACTCTGCACTGAGACTTATGTTTTCTTTTATTACATAAATGCATTAAGAGAAGGCTTGAATTTCCTATAGCAACTCTCTGCTCTATATGTTTTGAGATGTGTGTGTGTGTGTGTGTGCGCGTGTCAGTCTTTGAATTAGGACTACTTTTTTCAGTGTATTTTCTGAAAAATGTTTCTGAGTAGGCCTTTTTGGCTAGATTGGAGATACTTCATCTTAATTATAATATTAAAGGATTTCTATGATGTGTCTCTCTGTATAATTACAAATTACTTTTAATTTTGTAAGGTCTAGAAAAATGAGCTGCTGTTTTCTATGTTCTATCTTATATTCTTTTTCCATAGCCCTGAATACAAGGAAAAAAAGTCTGAAAATATACCTACACTTGCTAATTATTGAGTATCTTCCCCTTTTATTAGATGCATATTGGCAAATAAATCTCTGTAGGGAAAAAAAGGCTATCTAGTTATTTTTCCTTAGTAAACTGGATTTCCATTCTCTTCTCATTGTCCTCAAGTTTAAAATCTAGACAACTATTTTCTATTCAGACAAACCCCTCTAGACAGATGTCATTGTGAAAGACCCTAATGGGAGGTTGTTTCTGGTGAAGGCTCATCATTTCTGTGGCATGAAATCAAGAAGTGGAGAAAACGTCCATTCACCCTCATTTATGGAAGTCACTGATCTCCGATAAAGAAAAGTGAAAACTATTTCTATAGTCAGGTAAAATCTGATAAATAACCCATGCTATTTTGATCAATCTTTGCTGCAGATAATCATGTTGTTAAATTAGGAGAATTCAGGATAGTAGTGAAAATAAGTGATTCTTCTTCCGCCATTGAAAATTCTATTGAGAATAAAAGTCAGGCATTTAACAAGAAAGCCTTTTTCTGTAATTATTTAAGATTAAGTTTCAATACATTAGATTATTAATGGTGACTGTGGAGAGAGTGGATTTTTTTTTCCATGTCATACTTTGAGCTCGGCTGGGATGTTATTTTTTTTGACAAGATCATTGTTCTTCTTCACTCTTAAAATTGTGTTAGAAGTATTACTGCCTTTCCTTTTCTTTTTGTTGCTTATCTGCTGAAACTATTCAGTTCTTCTGTTTTCTCACATGCCACTACTCTTGTTCGTTTTGTTTCCATTTTCAGGTTAGCAATGTGTGTGATAGGTAAAAAGGGGGTGGAAAGAGCCTTCCCCACCTAACACTAAGTGTTCCAAGCATCCAAGCAATCGACGTCTCCCTGCCTTGCAGAAACACACCACTGTAGGGAGTGAAATGTACACTGCTTCTGATGTGATATAATTATCTCTTTGGGTTATACGTTTAAAGACACCTAAAACACCACATAATAATTTAGTTAATTTATGTAGTATAAATACTCACATGCTTACTTTTAAGCACTTACTTTATAGCTGACAGTGTTTGAAGTAAATTTGCATGCACAAACTAATTTATAGCTCTGTAAAATAAGGCATAAAGAGGATTAATATTAGGGCCCTGCTTCCTAGCTTGAGAGAGACTGACCCTTATAATGAGTGAATAAATTATGTACTATTTTTAGAAGGGATGTATGCTGTAGAAAAAAAAATGAGGCAAGGAAAGGGCAATGGGGGAAGGCAAGGGAACTTTGCAATTTCCAAGAGAGTTGTCATAGTACATCTCAGTTGCAAGGTGGCATTGTAACAAAGACTTGAGAAGGAGAGGAAAGAAGCTTTGAGATATCTCAAAAGAAAAGAAAGAGTGTTCTAAGCAGCAAGAAGGAACTAAGGGATTGGGACAGGAATACATCTGGTGAATTTGAACAATAGCAAGGGGACCAATGTGGCTGGACGAGGTTGATTATAGAGAACAATTATAGGATAATAAGGCTGAGGAAGAGCAGCCCACCTAGAGCAATGGTTCCCAATATTGGCTGTGTGTGAGAGACACTCAGAGTTCTTTGCAGCAACATGGATTGAGTTGGAGGCCGGAATCCTAAGCAAATTAACAGAAATGGAAACCAAATACCACATGTTCTCACTCGTAAGTGGGAACTAAAACATTGAGTTCACATGGACATAAATATGGACACAATAGACAATGGACTACTGGAGGGTGGAGAGGTGGGTGGGTTTCAAAACTACCTATTGGGTACTGTGCTCACTACCTGGGTTATGGGATCTGTACTCCAAACCTCAGCATCGTGCAACATTGCCATGTAACAAATTTGCACATGTATTCACTATATCTAAAATAAAAGTCGAAATAAAAAGTCTTGAGGCAGGGCTAATTAAATCACAATCTCTAGGGTAGAATCCTGGCATTCACAGTTTTTAAATTATGTGCAGCCAAGGTTGAGGACCATTTCAGCCGAGGCCTTATGGGTGATTGTAAGGACACTAGCTTTTAAATGAGACTGGGAGCATTTTGAACAGAAGACTTGCAAGATCTGACTTGCCACAATCACTGTGTTTGCTACATTGAGAAGAGATAGAAGGGGGTTATTGATGCCCATCGTCAATGACCACCTGTAACAAGATTGGGTTTATTGATAGTTGCTAAGCAAGGAAAATAGCCTACTAGGAGAAACTGGGACGTGGCTTAACAAGAGGAACTTGTTCTAGGATTTGGACTTGTGTTGGGTCATTTAGAGAAGGGCTCAAGGAAGCAAGAATTTTCCTTTGATTGGATTTTTTCAAGAAATAGGATAATTCTGTAATTGTATATCTGAACAAATTTTATTTAGGAGGTGAGAGAAATTGAACTAAAGTTATAATTGGTTAAAATACAATACTCATGTCAGTCAGGAAAGGGGAATGAATATTTGAGGAGTTTCGAGTTTACACTGTGATCTTTTTTTGTCTGTGTTCAGAAATGAATAGAGTGGCCTTCTTTTTGTGTGGTTTTATTTCTCAGTCTACGGAGTGACCTTGTTTAATGTTGTTGATATGTGCAAATCTTTATGTTCAACGGAAGATCACTACAGCTCAGCTGTTATTGTAAGTTCAGGTACTAGCAACACCAAAGTCTAGACGACATCACCAGCAAACTGCCAACTGTTGGCCAGTGTCAGAAATGGAAGCAGAAAGAGCAGTTGGGGAGTATTCCAAGGACTGAATAAGGAAATGATGGTGACTTGAGCTAGGTAGGGAGAGAGCAGTAGAGATGGTCAGAAGTGGGAAGATTCTGGATCTATTCTGAAGGCAGGTAGAAGTGAAAAGCTTTGATAGAAATGAATAAATAATATAAAGATAATAAAGCAAATCAAAGAAATCAAACATTGATTCTTCAAAAAGATTGGTGAAATTGACAAACCTTTAACGAAATGGACCTAGGGAGAGAGACAAAGGGAGAGAGACAGAGAGAGGGATAGACAAAGAGAGAGAGAGAAGATTCAAATTACTATAATCAGAAATAAAAGTGGGGACATTACTTTCAATTCTACATAAATAAAAAAGATTATAAGATTAGAGTACCATATACAAGTACATGCCACAAAATTGGATAACTTAAGTATAATAAACAGATTCCTAGAAATGTAAAACCTACCAAGATTAAAGCACAAAGAAATAGAAAATCTGAATGGACCTACAACTAGCAAAGAGATTTGATGAGTAATAAAAGATCTGCCAACAAAGTAAAGCCCTGGAACTGTCCCATTAGTGTCAGTGGTGAAGTTTGCCAAGTATGTAAAAAAGAACTAACAACAATCCTCTCAAATTTTTCCAAAAAATTGAAGACAAGGAATATTTTCTAACTTATTCAATGAGGCCAGCATTACCCTGAGACTCAAGCCAGACAAAGAGACTGCAAAAAAAAACTATGAACCTATATCCTTTATGATCATTTATGCAAAATCCTCAACAAAATATTAGCAAACTTATTTCAGAAGCATATTAAAAAGATTATACAACATGACTAAGGGGGATTTTTTTCCTGGAATGCAGGAATGGTTCAACCTAGGAATATCTGTCTATGTAATGCACCACATTAACAGAACAAAGGAAAGAAAAAAACACGTGGTCACCTCAATTGATGCAGAAAAAAAACATTTGATACAATTCAATATTTAATTCAGGATAAAAATACTCAACAAACCAGGAATAAAAGGAAACCACCTCAACATAATAAAAGCCATGTATGAAAAACTCACAGCTACATTATACTCATTGGTGAAAGACTAAAAGCTTTTCTTCTAAGATCAGGAATAAGGAAAGGATGTCCATCCATATCCATGTTTGCCACTTCTGTTCGTAGTACTAGCAAAAGCAATTAGTTTAAAACATAACAAAAAAGAAAATAATAGGAATAAAGAAAATGCAATAAAAGTCATACAAATTGGAAACAAAGAATTTTTATATGTAAATATCCCTGTAAGTTCTACAAAAAACCCTGTTAGAACTAAAAAATGAATTCAACAAAATGTAAAGTTAAAATACAAAAATTGGTTGCATTTCTTTACATTAACTATGAACCATCCAAAAAGGAAATTAAAAAACCAATTCTCTTGCAATAACATAAAAAAGAATAAAAGTCTTTAGGAATTAAGATGGTGAAAGACTTGTACAATAAAAAATAAAAAACATTTCTGAAATAAATTTTTAAAAATATAGGTAATGAAAAGATATTCCATGTTCATAGATCAGAAGACATAATATTCTTAAGATGTCAGTATCACTCAAAGTGATCTACAGATTCAATATAATCCCTGTTAAAATACCAGTCACATTTTTTAGCTGAAATAGAAAGTAAGTTCATATTGAATCTCAAAGAACCCCAAATAGACAAAATAATTCTGAAAAAGAGGAACAAAGTTGGAGGACACACACACCCTGATTTCAAAACTAATTACAAAACTACAGTAAACAAAACAGTATGGTACTGCCAAAAAGACCAATGTATACATCAGTGTAATAGATTACAGAGTCCAGAAATAAATCCTCACATATATGAAAAAGTGATTTTTTTTTTTGGCAAAGGTACCAACACCATTCAATTGGTAAAATCCAGTATTTTCAATACATGCTGCTGGGAAAACTAGATATCAACTTGCAAAAGTATGAAGTTGGACCCTTACCTAACTTCATATTCAAAAACTAACTCAAAATCAATCCATAAACTAAATATAAGACCTAAAACTATAAAACTCTCAGAAGAAAATATAGGACAGAAACCTTATGATGCTGTGTCTGCCAATGATTTAATGGATGACACCAAAGACACAGGCAACAAAATAAAAAATAGACAAATCGGACTTTATGAGAGCTTTAAAATTTTTTGCATCCTAAAACACTATCAACAGAGTAAAAAGGCAACCCCAAGAAGGGGAGAAACTTCTTGCAAACTATATATCTGATAAGGGATTGATATCCACAATATAGGAGAGAACTTCTAAAACTCAATAATAGACCAACAGCTCAATTCAAAAATAGACAAAATATTTTAATGGACATTTCTCCAAAGAAGACAAAATATTTTAATGGACATTCCTCCAATAAGCATGTGAAAATATGTCCAACATCACCAACATTAGGGAAATGCAAATCAAAACAATGAGATACCACCTTGCATCCATTAGATTACTACCCAAAAATAATAAAAACCCAAAACAAAACCAAACAAAAAACCAATCCAGAAGTGAACAAGTGTTGGTGAGGATGTGGAAATCAGAACTCTTGTGCACTGTTAAGGAATGTAAAATGGCATAGCTACTGTGGAAGAGGAAAGCAATTCTTCAAAAAAATTAAAAATATAATTACCATATGATTCGGCAATTCCAGTTTTGGGTATATACTCAAAATAATTAAAAGCAAGATCTCAAAGAGATATTTGCACACTCGTGTTCATAGAAACATTATTCACAATAGCTAAAACCTGAAAGTAACCCAATTATTCATTGACTGATGAGTGGATCAGAAAAATGTGGTGAATGCATACAATGGAATGTTATTTAGTCATAACAAGGAAAGAAATTCTGACATGCACTACAAAGTGAATAAAACTTGAGGACATGGCCAGGTGCGGTTACTCACACCTGTAATCCTAGCACTTTGGGAGGCTGAGGTAGGTGGATTATCTGAGGTCAGGAGTTTGAGACCAACATGGCCAACATGGTGAAATCCCATCTCTACTAAAAATACAAAAATTAGCTGGGAGTGGTGGTGTGCATCTGTAATCCCAGCTACTCAGGAGGCTGAGGCAGGAGAATTGCTTGAACCTGGGAAGAGGAGGTTGTAGTGACCTGAAATCGCTCGTGCCACTGCACTCCAGCCTGGGCAATAGAGCAAAACTCTGTCCAAAGAGATAAGTAAATAAATGAAAATAAATAAAATAAAATAAAAAAACTTGAGGACATACTGCTCAGTGAAATAAGCCAGTCACAAAAAGAAGTAATGACATGATTAGACTTATCTGAGGTATAGTGAATAGCCTAAATCTTAGAGACAGAAAGTAGAATGGGAGATTCTTGGGCCTGAGGGAAGAAAGGAGTGGATAATTCTTGTGTAATAGGTACAGATGTCAGTTTTGTGAGATGAAAAGAGTTTTGGACATGGATGTTGGTGATGGTTGTGCAACAATATGAAAGCACTTAATACTCCTAAGTTGTGCACTTAAAATGGTTTCGATAATAATACATTTTATGTTATGTGTATTTTATCACAATAAAGAAAAAGTAGGGGAAAAAGC
The DNA here is from genome assembly GCF_028858775.2 of Pan troglodytes. Classification (NCBI taxonomy): domain Eukaryota; kingdom Metazoa; phylum Chordata; class Mammalia; order Primates; family Hominidae; genus Pan; species Pan troglodytes. The sequence continues at coordinate 2,072,179 of NC_072416.2, read as the reverse complement.
AAATAAGAAGAGGGCTTGATATACCACTGCTGGTTTAAAGATGTAAGGAGCCACATGAAAAGATATGACAGGTGGGCTTAAGGAGATGAAAGAAATCCTCAGCAGACAGGCAGCAATAAAACAAGGATCTCAGTCTTGTAGCCACAAGAAACTGAATTCTGCCAACCATCTAAATGAGAATAAGCCAGGAAGTAGATCCCCCCCCCCCCCAGCCTCCAGATAGAGCCATCGTACCTTGTACTTTTATTACTACCTTTTGAGACCCTAAGCAGACAGCCATGCCATGCCATCCTAGACCTCCGACCTACAGAAACTAAGAGATAATAAATGAGTGTTGCAAGTCTCTAGGTTTGTGGTTGTTTGTTACATAGCAATAGAAAACTAATAGAAACTAAAATAAAACAAATGCCCTGGGTATCAATAGAAAACAAATGCACTGGCAGTTACTTTCTTTCAACACTCTAAAGATAACATTCCTTTTCCTTCTGGTTTCCATTGCATCTATTAAAGAGGTCTAATAATTATTCTTTGAAGGTGATTTATGCTTTTTTTCCAGCTGCTTTTAACATTTTTCTCTCTGGCACAGATTTTTGGCAGTTTGGCTAGGGTGTGCCTATGTGGGTTTTCTTTGTATTTGTTCTTTTGTGCTCACAGGGATCCTTGAAATATGGCTTTATATTCTTTTCAGTTTTGAAATTTATTAGACAGATTTTTCAAATATTTCTTCAGTTCCTGGAAATACTGTATGCCCCACAATGAGTTCTGAAAGGAGGCCAACATTATTTCAACAAACGATCAACAATATAATTGTTAAGAGGGAATGGGAAGTAGTGATAAAATAACTTACAACATCAGGCATACATAGCCATGAAATAAGATGGAACTATCAAGCCAGGCTCAGTGGCTCACACCTGTAATCTCAGCACTTTGACAGGCTGAGGCAGGAGGATCGCTTAAGCCCAGGAGTTCCAGACCAGTCTGGGCAACATGGCAAAACCTCATCTCTACAAAAAATACAAAAATTAGCTGGGCATGGTGGCACATGCCTGTAGTCCCAGCTACTCAGAGGCTGAGATGAAAGGATCTCTTGAGCCCGGGAGGTTGAGGCTGCAGTGAGCCATGATCATGCCACTGCATCCAGCCTGGGCAACACAGCGAGACCCCATCTCAAAAAAACAAAGAAAAGAAAAATGGAATTATTAAATTGTGCTAAAAGACATGGGAATATTAATGCAATTGCACTTGATTTGGGTTGTAAAAATGGGTAGCGTTAATATAAATAATTCCTTATATCCTGGACAGCAGGTTATCTTGGGTAATAAGAGATACCTGTGAATTTTAAGCAAGCAACTTGAGTTTTAGCTTAAAATATTCATATTTTGGCTCTTTAGGTAATTGAGCTTTTGTCAAGAAGTATGAAACATTTGAGATCATTAGCCTAGTCTGGGGAAAAAAATATATATATATACACACACATATATATATAATGCAAAGACAATATAAATAAACATTTAACATGACAGAAAAAAATCACGTTATTTTAAAAATACATCACTGATTTCTGCCTACCCCCAGAGAAAAAATAGTAGGGTCTTTTACGAATCATACATTTTGTTCATCTATATTACTATAGTATACTGTTAATGTGATTATCTAAAAAAATTATACTACTTGTCTAACAACAACCCACCTCATATCACCATAGCACTAACAATCTTCTCATAAATGAAAGCATAGTAGTGGGTACTGTTATTAACATGAGCTGACTAATACAATTTCACATTTCAAACGCAATTGTGGGTGCTGTGCTACTCCATATTATATTAGTAATTATTGTTCTCTAAAGGTTCTTAAAAGCAAATAAACAAATGCAAGGCAAAACATATGAAATGCAAGGCAAAACATACGAAATGCAAGGCAAATGCATTAAAAACTTTTGAGTGTTAATATATAGATTTTATTTTATCTTTTTAATTTCTTTTGCTTAACCAAATAGATTATGTAGTTTTGATTAACTGGCCATGAAATAGCTCTGCCTACATAGAATTTCCCATGAATAATTGGTTGTGGAGACTTTTGTGTGTGACCCAAATCCTCCCTCAAAATTGAAGTTTGCCCAGCTATTGGGAGTGTTGGCAAATCATGCCTCTCAGCTGATTCTCTCTAGAATTTATTCTCAGGAGATCTAATTAATAACTTGTCAAGCTGATGTCCATCCTTGGGGACAATTCATATCTGAAGAATGGCCAGTGAAAGGTATTAAAACTCCATACTCCTGCCTCAATTTAGGGCAACTCTAAAGGGTCACCCCAGCTTCTCAGCTCCCCCTTGAGATTAGCTGAGGTATTTGTTGTGACTGCCTCACATCTCAACTCCCTTTATCCAATTCAGCTTTTTCGCCACAGTTGTTAGTTCCTAGGATTTTACCCAGTTAAATGTTCTCTACACAAATCTCTATCTCAAATCTGCTTTACAGGGAATGTGGCCTCAGACAGGTTTTCATTAGGTTCTGGACATAACTCTCATTAGTCATTGATATGATTCGGCTGTGTCTCCGTCCGAATCTCACCTTGATTGTAACTATCCCCACATGTCAAGGATGGAGTCAGGTGGAGATAATTGAATCATAGGGGCGGTTTCCCCCTACTGTTCTCGTGGTAGCGAATAAGTCTCACGAGATCTGATGGTTTTAAAATGGGAGTTTCCCTACACAAACTTTCTTCTCTGCTACCATTTAAGATGTGCCTTTGCTTCTTTTTTGCCTTCTGCCGTGACTGTGTGGCCTCCCCAGCCATGTGGAATTGTGAGTTCATTAAACCTCTTTCCTTTATAAATTACCCGGACTTGGGTATGACTTTATTAGCAGCATGAGAACAAACTAGTACAGTCTGTGCTATAAGCCCAAGTCGGATCACAGAGTCCCGCTTTCTGTTTTTTTTTTTTTCTAGCCCATATTTCTACTAAAACTTGACTCATATAGACTTAAAACAAAATAATTAAGCATGGCTAATATTTATTTAATATTTTATACGTGTCAGGTACTGTATTTTGTAACTTATCTTTTAATAATCTTTCCAAATCTCTAAAAGGAGAATTCTGCTCTTTTATAGAGAAAATAAGGATGGCTCTGAAAATGTTAGTATTAGGGGAAGTAGGGTGAGGGACATAGGGGGCACTTTGTGTAATTTGTGCATTTTACTATCAGTCTAAAATCAGGTCAAAATAAAAATTAAAAAAATGAGTAGTAGAAGCAGGTTGTTAAGATTTTCAGTGTGACTCTAGAATTTTTTTGTTTCTTGTTTGTTTTGGAGTGTAGTGGTAAGATCTCTGCTCACTGCAACCTCCACTTCCCAGGCTCAAGCAATTCTCCTGCCTCAGTCTCCCAAGTAGCTGGGATTATAGGTGCCCACCACCACACCCAGCTAATTTTTGTATTTTTTTTTTTTTTTTTTAGTAGAGATGGGGTTTCAGCATGTTGGCCAGGCCAGTCTCCAACTCCTGACTTCAAGTCATCCGCCCGCCTCAGCCTCCCGAAGTGCTGGGATTATAGGCATGAGCCACCACTCCTGGCCCAAAGTTCATATTTTAACTACTAACCTAAATTATTTTAAAAACAAAAGTCTCCTTGGACTCAAACCAGGTCAGAGTGACATGATCATGTGCCTGTTTTGTGCAGGGTGAAGTGAGATTATTATCTAGGAAATAGCTGAAATGTCCTGAGGGTGACAAAGAGGAGCTGTGTTTTCAGCCAAATATCAGAACCAGGGCCACTGCCTGCCGCTGAACCCCAGCGGGCACCCCTACTTTGTGTTTATCTGTGGTGGCTACGCTTGCCCACCTGGGTGGGAACCCCGAGAATGACTCCAGACTTTTCCAGGGACTGCATGCCAGGGTATTTTTACAATTTATGTGTAGACTTTGTTCGAGTGGAAAAGTTATTTTATGAAGACGAAACAAGCAATTGGGGTACCAACCTTATGGCATTTTTTACATTGAGAGTGTTAAAAATACCCCTCCCCTAACCAAAACCCTGACAAATAGAGCCAGGGAAGGCCATGCAAAAAAAGGATTCTTGGGCTTGTATGCCTGATAACAAAAACTTATCACAGAAGACTGCAAAAAACACAATCTTGCACAAAGCCCATTGCAACTTTGCACACAACAATGCTTCTGAAGGATATTTGCCCAACAACTGCCTGTCCAACCTGGGCCTGGCATCACCTTTGTTATTGATCTTTGTAGCCAAGGATAATCATTTCCAAATGATCATATAATCTTCCTCATTTTTTCTTTTGTCTTCCTTTACCTCCGTGAATATACATATAGTTTACTCTGGCTTGCCTATTTCTATTGCAAGGCTCTGTTTCCAAACGAATATCTTTTTCTTGTGGAGAGCCTCTCTCTGTTTGTTATTTAGGTTGATAAGAGAAATGTGAACATTTGAGAGCTCAGGTAAAAGGCCTTAGTCTACAGTGAAACTTTTTTGCACCCTTAGATGCTTACTTCCACTACAACTTGCAGGTGGGCCTTGAAAAGTTCTTGGAATAAGTTTGAGCTTTGGTCTTCTCCGATTCATTTAGCATAGATTCTCAAAATGTGGTCCCTGGACCCACAGCATCAGCATCACCTGGAGATTGTTAGAAATGCAAATCATCGGGCCTCATTCCAGACCCTCAGCTGGAAACTCTAGGGGCATGGCCAGACCCTCTGTAGCTGAACAAGCCATCCAGGTGGTTTTGATGCAGCTAAAGTTCTGGAACAACTAATGTAGCCCCATTTGGAAAACTTGGCTCTACAGGCCTCCCTAGCTGGTAAGCTGCTAGCATTTTTTGTTTGTTTGTTTGTTTGTTTTGATACAGGGTCTTGCTCTGTTGACCAGACCGTGACCTCCTGGGTTCAAGCGAGGACTCAGCCTCCTGAGTAGCCGGGACTACAGGTATGTGCCACCACCATGCCCAACTACTTTTTGTGTGTTTTTTTTTTTTTGTAGGGATGGGGTTTTAGCCCAGGCTAGTCTCAAACTCCTGGACTCAAGCAATCTGCCCACTTTGGCCTCACGAAGTGATGGGATTATAGGCATGAGCCACTGTGCCCGGCCCTGCCAGCTTTGTATAAGCTGAGGAGTTTTTAAAAATATCTAGACTCAGGGCAAACCCCAGACACTTAAGTCAGATTCTCTGGGAGGTGAAGCCCAGGCACTGGTATTTTTAAAGTCTCTACAGATGGTTCTAATGTGCTGCTAAGTTAGAGAACCGCTGATCTAGACCAGGCCTTTTCAAACTTAATGTGCACGTGAATTACCTGGACCTTGTTAAAATGCAGATTCAGTCTGCATAGGCCTGGGGTGGAGCCTGAGCTTCTGCATTTTTAACAAGTCTCTAGAGGATGCTGCTGCCTCTGGGCTGCTAACTACACTTGGAGATAGGAGGTTCTGGAGAGCAGAGGAAAGAGCATGAACCATAACCTAGGGGCTGGTAGTCCTGACTTCCAAGCCAAGGTTTGCCTTTATGTGGCTGGCAACTTGCTTGGACTCCTACCTCAATTCTTTGGGCCCAAGGTTTGTCCTGCCTCAGAAGGATGTCAAGAAAATTGAGTGAGTAATGCAGAATTGTTTCTTAAAGTGTGTGCAGATGCTCCATGAATTTAGAGAGTATGTGGATGCACATGACTAAATTTTAATAGTTGTGAACATGTTGTTATGAGTACTTAGAACAAGTAATAATGGCTTTTGATGTATAGTAGTAAGAAGCCTTCCTTTTAAAAGGCATGTATTTAAGTTTCAAAAGTGGGGCTATTTAAAAATATATGAAATAAATAATAGTAGAGGTAATTGACAGAGCAAAGTTAGGAAGGCAGGATAAGAATGACTCAAGTTTGGGAAATGCTGAGAAAGCAGATGCCCAAGGGCTATGAAAACTTAAAAAAATAGGTAGCACTTGATTTTGATTGGCTGAATGAGATGATGTGTTTGATCATTTATGGGGTTGGCATTTGGCAACATGCACTGGGTGGCTGGGATCACTGTTTATTAAAAAATATTTGAGTCTCTACTTTGCACTAGATACTCTTTTAGTCTCTTGGAAAAGGGATTGTGGGGCAGGCAGGATAAAAACAAATCATTTATGCCCACAAGAAAATTGCAGGAAGACAAAAGTCATGAAATAAACTCTATGCTTCTAATTTAATATTTTTTTATAGATCATGAGAAAAAAGTTTTGCTCACTATCAGCTAGGAAAGCTGTCTTAGCACAACCATTCATTCTTGCACAAATCAAAATCAAGACGAGCCAGATTTAATTTAATATTTTTTCACAGATTATGAGAAAAAAGTTCTAGTTTAATTTTTTTATAGATTATGAGAAAAAAGTTTCGCTCTCTATCAGCTAGGAAAGCTGTCTTAGCACAATCATTCATTCTTGCACAAATCAAAATCAAGATGAGCCAGAAGGCTCCATTCTGACAGCTTCTAATGGAGAAGCTACATTTACTGGACATGGGGAAAGTTGCTGGGCTCTAAGGACTGTGCTCATTTCTTGAACTAGATAAATGGTCTTGGTGTAGCATAATACCAAAACTTCTTGTCACAGCCCGTAAGGACAGAACTCAATCAGCCTGAAAAGGAAGTCAGTGACTCCGACTCAACACAGGAATGTTCTGTGATTCCTGAAGAAGGATGTAGGAGTGTGGCACAATTCAACCACAGTCTGTGGCCCTGTGCCTCTGCCTTGACATGAGTGGGATTTCCCAGCTGGTCATTTTCTTCTTATCTAAGACATTGGGAACAAATTACTTGACCTCCTCTGGGCTTCAGTACTCCCACTCATCAAATTAGAGGACTGGGCAGTCGCTAGGCTCTCTTTAGGCATCATATTTTAGTTTCTGTGATTTTAAATTTGAGAAGGGGTGTCTAAGGGAGAATACATAGGGGAGGTGGAAAGGCTTATTAAAAGTGTAGTTAGACACTGAATTTTTAAGAATTGCATTTTGTAATAATACCTTTACCTAATCAGGACTGACAATCTTACCTGATGACAGCACCTGGAGGAATGGCTGCATTCAAAAATAAAAATGAAATAAAACAAGACCTTATTTGAACTTAGCAATAATGCTGATTCCTCTTTTTGATTTGAGGAGGTTATAGCTGTTGTAAATGCTTGAATTGGGTCTGCCCAGGCAAAACGGAGTCAAGAGTCCATGTCTGATGAATTTTAACAATGTAGACAATAGAAAGGGTTGCTTAAACTGCCCCTCTTTTACCAAAACACATTTACAAATGAAAGAACAACACTTCCATTTTTTAAAAACATTTTTTGAGATGAAGTCTTCCTTTGTCACCCAGAGTGGAGTGCAGTGGTGCGATCTTGGCTCACTGCAAACTTTGCCTCCCGGGTTCAAGTGATTCTCCTGCCTCATCCTCCCGAGTAGCTGGGACTACAGGCGCCCACCACCATTCCTAGCTAATTTTTGTATTTTTAGTAGAGACAGGGTTTCACCATGTTAGCAAGGCTGGTCTCGAACTCCTGACCCCAGGTGATCCGCCGACCTCGGCCTCTGAAAGTGCTGGGATTACAGGCGTGAGCCAACACGCGTGGCCAAAAAATTTCCATTTTTAATTGCAGGGTCTGGGGAATTAAAATGCATCCGTAATTTCTTGCATCTCTCCGCTCGGGCTTGCATGAATGCAGAGGGATGGGGAGGACTTCTTGAGGCAAGCATCCCCCTTTTGTCGCCTGCCATCTGGAGAGAGAGGGCTGTGATTTATCTCACTTTAATCAGGAAGGACCCGATGTGTGGATGGAGAGGTCTGATGGCTTTGTTGCTCCATGTGGGAAAGAAAGGGACAGAGTGAATTTGTGTATGATCCCTAAGGAGAAAGCGTCTTTGTGCTCTATTTCTTTTTGACCTGGAGCCCCTGAAAGCAAGCTAGTTACAAGTTGAAATAGGCCGTTTCTAAAGTGTGATTTTGTTTGTGTATGAGCCTTGATTACAAAGGGGAAAAAAACCCGCTTAATTTACATACACCACATGTAGTGCAGGATCCCCTGGGCTGTCTTTTCAGGTATCAGGAAACTTTGATGAAAGTCGCTTGTCTCATCTAGGAGTCATTTCAGATTGTTTAGCAGAGCCTGGTATTAACATTTCCTTCCAACTGTTTACTGGAATCTGTGTGTTCCCTTCAAGTGATGCATACTAGGTGCACAGGCTTCCTGCCACTGTCATCCTAATCTTTCCGTGCAGACAGGAGCAGAGGGGAGAGCGCTGAGACAGGCACCAGCTTGCTTTTCTTTCCTGACTCAGCCCGGCTCCGCTGCACTTCTCAGCTCTTGCTGTAGGTGGTGCTGTTTGACCATTTTCTTCATGTGACCCTCCACTCGGTAATATAAATTCATTCGGAGGATGACCTGATATCAAAAAAAATTCCTTTTGATTAGTAGAATCAACTTGTTTCTTCACACGATACTCTTCCCACTGAGGCACATGGAGACAATTCTGACTCCAGGTTTGCAACCTTGAGATTTCTCTCAGATGCAATAAAAAAAACAAAAAAGCATTTTGAGTGGCACAGTGATGCCTAGTGCATGATCATGTTTGTCTGCTCAAACATTAAAGGGAAACTGGTGGGTTTGAGGATGCCCAGCAGCACGACAGCTGCCAATGTAAATGAGCCGTATAAAGAGAGAGGGGGCGGGAGGGGACTACAAACCAGAATATGAGCTGATCGTTTATAAGTTTAAAAAAAAAAAAAAGCAAAAGGGAGCCCAGGATGGTGCAGGAAAAAGGAGAAAGGAAGATTTTCCTTGCAGCTAATCAGGAGAGTTCATAAGGGCTGATTACATGAATGGAAGCCTTAAGTTCTTTTTTTTAAAAAATGTGAAAGTTTGCATGTATGTATGTATGTATGTATGTATGTATAGCTTCGTGTATTACCATTATTATTGCAATCAGCAAATGGATTTACTTCCTTTATCTCATGGGCTCCTTCCCACTCACTTCTGGCAGCACATTTTCCTTTCTCCTTCATCCCAGAACACCAAAGAACAGATGCGCTTCCTAACCCTGGCTCCAGGGGACTTTATACAATGTAAACAGTGCACCTCTAACATGGTTCACCGCTTAGAGAACGTGTGTCCCATTTTAAAACTGTGACTCCTTTATATTTTGCAGTGCTTATTTTAATAAGAGACATTGGACTTGTGACTTATTTTTCATGGAGGAGTGAGCTTATTGGTTGAAAGTAATCGATAAACTTGTTTTTCCTCTGATGCCATCAGCCAAGATCCTATGGCAATAGTAAGAGGATGACACTGGGCTGGCACCCCCTCCATAACATATTTGGACCATGTTTTTCCCCCAGAATGCACATGCAATAGCTTCGGTTTGGTAAGAGAGAGATGGTGTACTTGGTTTCCTTCTGTCACACTTTTGGTGAAATGAATTAGACTTTTAAATCAGGAAATTCAGCGAGATGAGTTAGATTTTTACACAAGAGCAGTGGAGGACTTCCAGCTGGTTGGGGGAATGATACGGAAATATCTTGCTAAATCAGGGTCTGGTGGAATGCTGCTCCCCTGGCAGGCTCCTCTTCACAGGGAGCAATCTGTGGGTTGCTTGTAGAACAGAGCGAGCAGGAGGCATAGCATGGTCTTGCTCATGGGAAGACCCGGTGTTCAGATGTTTGCCATTAGGAACTGGGTGTGGGCTTTTTCAAGTTAAACTGAAGCAGCAGTTCTATTAGGAAGAGCCTCCCAGATCAGCATCTTCTGTTTCTGGATACTCTCCCTTTGAAAAGCCAGATTTCAGCAAAAAGCTTTGCTAATGGTGAAATTGCACAACTGAAACCCTATGGGAGCAATGGGAAAGATGGAGAAAGAGGTGGTTATATCATGTACTTCAACAGTTTATTTAGAGGCTGTTGACGTTAGAATAACAAGCCAAGACAAACAAAAATACTCATTTTGGATGAAAATATTGTCTTTTCATGTTATTATAGATAGCTGAGTCCTAAGACTTCTACAGAAACACATTTTCCTAATGAGTGGCTGATTTTTCTGGTTGTGCAAGTAATATCCAAATTATTGTACAAATTTTTGGCTCAGGAGCAAACATTGTATTGCATATTGAGCTAATCACTTGCCCTTTCTAAGGTAAGCCCTTACCTCTGCTTTCCCTTCATCTTGTCATTTCTGTTTGTTGGGTACAGGTTTCCTGTTGGTTCCTTGTGTTGGCTCTGATGTAACATGAATGAAGTTCTTAACATCCTTTCAGACATAAACACAACTTAGCTCATTGTTTCTGAGTTCATATAGAGGTTTTCTTGCCCCTGAGACTTTCGTGTCAGACACCTGGATGTTGCTGTGTTCAAGGCTCTATATGTTGATTTTGTATCCTACAACTTTACTGATTTCACCTATCAGTTCAGTTCTAACAGTTTTCAAATTTTATTTATTTGTTTTTGTTTTTTAAATATTGTATGTTTCATTTTAGAGTCAGGAGGGTAGATGTACAGGTTTCTTAAACAGGTATATTGCATGGTGCTGAGGTTTGGGCTTCTAATGATCCCACCACCCAAGCAGTGAGCATAGTAATCGATAGGTAGTTTTTCAACCCTTGCTCCCACCATCCTTCCCTCCCACCTTTGGAGTCCCCCAGTGTCTATTGTTCCCTTCTTTGTGTTGAGTTCTAACCTTTTTTTAGTGAAGTTTGTAGGGTTTTCTATATATAACAAGATCATGCCATCAGTAGAGACAGTTTCACTTCTTCCTTTCCTATTAGGATGCCTTTTATTTCTTTCTTTTGCCTAATTACCCTGAGAAGTGGTGTCTGTGGGCATCCTTGTCTTGTTCCTGATGGTAGAGGAAAAGTTTCAACTTTTCACCATTGATTATGGTGTTAGCTATGGGTTTGTCATATATGGCCTTTATTTTGTTGGGATACAGTCCCTCAATACGTGATCTGTTGGGTGTTTTTTTTTTCACCATGAAAGGGTTTCGAATTTTGTCAAAAGCTTTTTCTATATCTATTGTGATGGCCATAGAGTTTCTATCCTTTATTTTTCTAATATGGTATATTATATGTATTGATTTGTTTATGTTGAACCATGACATGATCATGGTGAATGATTCTTTCAATGTGCTATTGAATTTGGTTTGCTAGGATTTTGTTGAGGATTTTTGCATCTATGTAGATCAAGGATATTGGCCTGTCATTTTCCTTTCTTGTAGTGTTCTTGTCTGGCTTTGGAATCAGGGTAATGCTGGCCCTGTAAGATGAGTTTGGAAGTATTCCCTCCACTTCAGCTTTTTGGAAGAGTTTGAGAAGGACTGGTATTAGTTCTTCTTAAAATATTTGGTAGAATTAATCTGGGAAGCCATCTGGTTTTGGGTTTTTCATTGATAGGAGACATTTTGTTACGGATTCAACCTCCTTGCTTGCTATTAGTCTGTTCAGATTTTTAAATTTCTTCATGAGTCAATCTTGGTAGGTTTTATGTGTCTGGGAATTTATCCATTTCTTCCAGATGATCCAATTAGTTAGTGTGTAATTATACCTAGCAGTTTCTTAGGATCCTTTGTATTTCTGTGATATTGGCTATGATGTTTCATCTTTCATTTCTGATTTTATGCTCTATTGAAAACATGAGGCATAGCAGGTAGGGGGCACTGGTCAGGACTTGGGGTATAAACTGGCAGATGTTAAGGTGGGTGATTCTGGTTAACTCAGAAACTCCGAAGTCCCGTGTGGAAGAATTAACTGCCTGTACTCACCTAGTAATGTATATCCTTGGTCAAAAAAGATCCAGCTGAGAATGTTGGATGAAGGGACCAAATCAATATTCATCATTATATTGAAAACAAGTCAGATTGGCTGTGGTCTTTTGACAGCAGGTCAGTGGCTAAGTCTATTTGAACAAAGTTAGGGCAGGTTCAAGGGAGAATCCTGAGATCGGTATTCTTTGTTCCATACAAACTTGCCTTTCAGTTTCTTCTCCCCATGCCTCCAGGATGTCCCTGCACAGCCCGTAGGGCCCCCTCCTTCAGTACCTTGCCTTACGAAGGGGAGAAAATGAGTTTTCCAATGTTAGCATATATTTAGCCTTCCAAAATTTTCTATTTCTATTTTAGGGGAGCTCTAGGAAAACAGCAGATTACTCTAAATCCCCAGGTAAAAATCTGAAATGGTGGAATTTCATATGATCAAGGAGACATATTTTGGGGCAAGTGGGCTTTTCACAATCACTTGGACATGAAGGCATCTGCTTCTTCTATGCCTAAAATAGTCCTTCAATTTAGTAGTTTAATTCCTCTTCCTCTTTTTCAAATTTCAAGACAATACATGTAGTGATTGAACAATTTGGATCCAAGTTTCACTATTTAACTGCCAGTGTGACCTTGGGCGAGTCACTTAATCTTTTCAAGGCTCAATTTCATCATGTAAAGTAGAAGTACAAACAATCCCTGACTTAGAATATTTTGACTTACGATTTTTCAACTTTAAGAGTTTGAAAGCAATACACATTCAGCAGAAGCTGTACTTTGAGTACTCATACAACCATTCTGTTTTCCACTTTCAGTACAGTATTCATTATATTACATGAGATATTCAAAGCCCACTTTATTATAAAATGGGCTTTCTGTTAGATGATTTTGCCTAACTGTAGGTTAATGTGAGTGTTTAAGGTAGGCCGAGCTAAGCTATGATGTTTAGTAGGTTAAGTGTATTAAATGCATTTTCAGCTTACAATATTTTCATAAGTTTATTGGAATATAACCCCATTGTAAATTGTGGGGTATTTGTAATAATGATATCTCTTCAAGGAGACTTTGTGAGCCTCTCATAGGAAAATGCATACACAGATGCATATAAATATATAATCTTTCTTTAACATACATATGATATTATTTAAGGATATTCAAAAATCAGGAAACAGTTGCCTCCAGGGAGATAAATGGTAGTGGGTTGGGAAACTTTTAACTGTATATGCTTTTGTACCTTTTGCATTTTGAATCAGATGAATGTATAATCTACATAAAATATTAAGATTAAAACATCACCGAATAACTTATCAGGAGTTTGGTGAACATAAGGGAAGGCCACCTATGGTGGCTGTATTTTATTCAGTGTTGGTCACTGTTGGCACTTCATAGAGCTTATTTCATTTCATCCTCACAAGCGCCGTAGGAGGAAGGGGCCCCAGAGGGATTCATGGTTAGAATAGCAGAGTAGGAGCATTTGGCAGCTATATTCTGTGTAGGTGATAATTTTAAGATATTTTTGTTATAAAATGTTTCAAACATACAAAAAATATAGAGAAGCAGTTTTCTATAGTTATTAAATATTCTTAATGGGTAGTCACAGAAATTATCATCCAAAGTGGGATATTCTTGAGAGAAAAAGGAGGTTCTATTTATAATTATGGTGGGATAACAAACTTAAGATGAACACCTCTGGACAAACTGGGTTGTATGGTCCCTGGAAAACAAGGATTACTGTAAATGTGAGTCCCGCCTTGTGCTTCTCTCTGTCCCACCAAGAAAATATGATCTTGATACAGATGTTCATTGTGTCAAGGCAACCATGGCAACCATGATCTAGATACACTGTTCAAGTTTTATGCTGATCCTACCTATGTATGTCTCAGGAACTTTCCAGAGTTTCCTTTGAGTGCTTCTAAATTTTGCATAAATGGTATGTTGTCCCTTGTCTCTTTTTAAAACCAGTAAGCCATTTTCCCTTCTTTTCCTGGAAAATTAAAGGAACAAAGACCAGGAAATAACAACGTATTAGCTAAGGTTCTGTTGATTGAAAGCAACAGAACCTAATTCTGGCTAGCTTAAACCATGCTAGGATTTACTGAAGAATACTGCAGAATCTTAGATATCTTATGACTGGGAAAGAGGAGGTTCAGGCAGTTCCTGGGATGTCAGCAACAGGTAGCTCTCAATTAACTGCCCCCATACCACCCACTGCTGCCGTCATCAATATAGCACACCACGATGGCTCCCAGCCTCTGTACGTCTGAGTTCTGGTGTTCATATTCTAGAGACAGCAAGAGAAATCCCATTGAGTCAGGGATCCTTCCCTGGGTCACACTCCCTGCATATGGTCAGAAATGCAGGATTATGTACTAAAGACACAGCTAAAGAGGACCCACTTCACTGTTTTGGGACCATTTGCAGGGGAGGCAAAATTGTGAGCTACTCACTTAAAGAGGTGATAACCATAAGTTTGCAGGAAAAAAAAATTGGAGAAGAGAAGGATAACACTATCCTACGGTTTCTTCTGAAAATGGACGAAGGGAACAGCATTTCCATTTGGAAATTCTCTCCTGGCATTTCAATATTTATGGATTCTGAATTCTGAGAAAAATCAGTTGAGAAATTAGGAAAATGGGAAGGAACATTCTAATTTTCCTGTGAAAATTACAGCTTAATAGTCAGTATAGACAACTTACTGGCTTGAAGAAATGCACTGACTTCAAGTCAAGCAAGATGAGGAAGCACTGACATGTGGAGATGAAAGTTAAGGTGAACAGGACAGGAGCAGTAAAGGAGCCTCAGTCAGACTTTCTTGTATCTGTTGCTGTGTTACAAGTGTGTGTTCATGGCCTTGTCCACTGCTAACAGTGAACCATTTCTGCAAATAAATATTAATGTGTTCATAGGCATAGTATATGTTTTACAAATCCTATGAGAGGTTTTCTAAGAAATGCCAAGTTTTAGAAACAAAATATGCCCTTAAATCGGCCATTTTGACAGTTGCTTCTTTCTAGTGCTATTCATCTTGCCAGGAGATCAGAATGTTATGTTATTTAAATGGTATTGGAGGGGATGATTGATGCCTTGTATAACAATGTCATGTAAACAATGATTAAAGCATTAAGTATTTGTGGTGTTACCTTTCAATCTTTAAAGGACTTTTCTTTAGCATTTATTTTGTGATAGTATTCATTTCTTTTTAATGTTTTCTCTATTAATGCTATTGGATTTTATAATCTTGTTACAATATGTTGGCTCATAATAATAATAAATCATCATTTGTTATCATATCTCTTTAAAACAGAAGACTACTAAAACTTTTCATATAATCCTGTTACAGAAAAAAACGACTATTTGCTTGTTATTATAGTCACTTATTATTTTTCAAAAACTTGTAAGTGAAGTGTTATGAAAATCATATGAATTTGGGAATTCCCAAGCATTCTCAGAAATTCTATTTCCTTGTTCCCAAATCCCAATGATTAATATCTGCCAGGAGTCGGAAAACAGTGAAAGGAAGTAACATTCTATGTTGGATACCTGGTAGGGTTAGTGAAGAAACGTTATTGCTGAGCTCTGTGTTACGCTCACGAATGATGCCATTGAGGAAGTCACGCTTGTTGAAAGGAACGCAGATACACAAAGAGTTTTGCTGCTGTCTGTTGGATAAGAACCCCCTGGTCGATTTCAGCTCCTACTGCAAGTTACAAAAATCAATCCAATGATAAATGAAAAGTGCCCAGCGTGCTGGGAAATAACTTATTTTTTGGCTTCAGAGGAAATTTTAGAAACAGTGCCAAGTGAAATGTAAAAACAAACTACGAAGACGTTCATGAATTTCCCTCTGAAGCTGACAGCCGTATTTTAGCAGATGGAACTCCTACTATTAGCCCAACTCTTGGGTTGAAACAGTGTGTCCAGGAAACCCTATGTTAAAATGCAATGTGTTGGGGATATTGTTCCTCTATTTGCTTGAGTTAATTTTCCAATTAGTGTACTCTTGCTTAGCTGCGCTCTGAGGGAATGAACAAAAGATTGGTAAACTCTGATGGAGAACACTGGTCAGGCAGGGCACATAGAATCCCTGGGGATGGTGGTTCCTGACAAATGGGGGAGGAGGACCTGAGCCAGGCTTGGGCTGGGCTGGAGGAACATGAAGATGGGATCTACTCACAACCCCCAAAACTGAGGGGTCCTGGTAACACATTATTTCACCCTCAGCCATGCAAATTCATTATTTTTATGGATAAAATAGCTTTAAAAAACTAATTTACATTGAAATGTTAAAATATTTATATAGAGATTAGAAATATTTATATAGAGATTATTGGGAATCCCCTCCTAAAGCCCAAACATAAAAACTACCAAAAAAAAAAAAATTCCGTGTAGGCTAAGATTGCAAATGACTGATGGAATGTAATTTAAATTAAACATGGAAAATATGTTTCCTTTTTAGTAAAGATCTAAATTCTATTCTTTTTAGGAGTCTTCAGAAATGAAATTCAACTATTAAAAAAAGTATAGAGAAGCCTTTAGAAAAGAAACTTTTCTTTTGCTGTATTATATATTAAAGAACTTTGATGAGAATAGTTCTAAACTGTTTAATAATCGATTCCACTGATGTTTCTAGGTATTGTGGGGAACACCTAGAAATTAAATCTTCATCTTTGGCAGATCAGAGGCCTATTATTTTTAGGTAAAACAATTAAAATCTGCTTTTAATAAATCACAAATTTTGCAAGTTAGCCATTAATAGTAAGTGCTTTTCAAAGTTTGGCCCAATACATGAAAAAGCCAGAAAAACATACCTGCATTAGTTTTGCCCATCACCTTCCTATGCTGGCCTCAGGAGATTTATTAACAGCATTCAATATTTTAGGTAGGCTGGATGTGGTGGCTCATGCATGTAATCCCAGCACTTTGGGAGGCTGAGGTGGGAGGATGGCTTGAGACCAGGAGTTCAAGACCAGCCTGGTCAACCTAGTGAGCCCCTCGGTCTCTCTGAAAAGAAAAAAAATTTAGGTATCCTGTGGCTACCTCCAAAAACAAACTCCAGAGGAACGGAATTTTTTTTTTATTTCATGTGTTGGGATAATGGCTTCTTTTGCAGTTACTTACGAAGAATTTAAGGGTCAGTAAAAATATTTTTTCATCCTTAATAACATGAATTCTCTAATTTGTGTGTGATATAATGCTAGATATTGTGCCAAAAGTGTTACATAGACATAATCCATGCCCATTTTCAAAGATAATACTAATATAGAGAATAAGAATCATTATTATTGTAGTAATTATTATTTTAGTAATAGTAGTAATAATCAAAACAATTACATCAAACACTTATTAAACCCTTATTATGTGATAGGTACTGTGTAAGCAATTTCCACATATTAGCTCCTTAAATGTGATCACTAACCCCATGAGGTAGGTAGCATTATGTCCATTTTATAGATGCAGAAACTGAGCTTTGAAGAGGGAAAGCAACTTGCCCAGGCCATGCAGGCAGTCATTGATAAGGGTGGGGAGCGAGAAGTTGAAGTCTGAGATGTAAGTTCACAGACACGAGTACACAAACACGTACAAGATACTCGTATGACATGTGGGGTTGCTTGAAATATGTAATTGACTTTCCCCAGCACAAGAAAGTGTTTGGACAGATTTCAAAGGGATCTAACATTTCCTCAGAGGACTGCCCTACGACATTTTTCCGTGTGTTTTTCTGCCTCTTGTCCTATACTTTTGGCATTTCTTCTGCTCTTAGAGGCAATGAGTCAACAGCATATTTTTAGCACCTCCTGTGTGCATGGAAGTGGCCCCTGACTCAATGGGAGTGCATAACTACCATGGGCCAAATCAGTCTGCTTTCCTGTTAGCCAGGGGATTATAGAAGAACACGCTCCCCTGATTCCAACAGAACTTGCTGCCACTCTGATGTCTTCATTGTAAGGCCTCTAAATGAATGTTCAAGAAATTCATGTTAAAGGCACGTGTCATATGTGTAACTTGTAAACATTTGTGTACTTGTCTCTGTGTCCTTACACCTCAGGCTTCAACTCTTGTTTTTACTTTTATCAATGACTACCTGTGTGCTGTGTGGCTTTGGACCAATTGCTCACCCCCTCTAAAGCTCAGTTTCTGCATCTGTAAAATGGATATAATGCCATATATACATAGATATAGATATACATACACCAATATATATACACACATATATATGTGTGTATATACATATATATATAATATACAAACTGAAATATATAGTTATATAAATATTTCAGTTTAAGTTTCAAAAATCACTGGAGGGTATTTTTATAATACCCTTCAGCAATTTTACCTACTGCCTTTGCACATTCTGGTGAATTTCTAAATGGAAGTCTGATAGAGGTTAATCTTTTAATGCATCATAAATAAAAAAGAAAATCACAGAATGATGTAGCTGGAGAAGACCCTGGGGATCTAATGTTTCATGAAAGATTAATGTCCTTGATCTGTTTGTAAGTGTTCTGGAAAAATCTTCCATGGTCAAATAAAACTTGGCAATGTTGGATTAAAATTAAATAGGTTTTTTTTTTCCTGCAGAACTTCATAGTCTTTAATATGCTAATATGTTTTGTGAATCTACAAGGAATGAAGTGTTTTAATACTTATTTTACCCAGATTCTCATTTTGGGACAGGCTGGTCAAGCTGAGTCAGCTAGTATATTCTCTAGATGGAGATGATGGCTGATGCCTTTTTGAGAGCAAGAGAGTCCCCAGGGGAAGCAAGGGTATATCAGTTGCTCCATTTCATGCCAAGGATCCTCAGTCTTTAGAGGCTCAGAGAAGGCTGAAAGGCTACTCTAGGCTATCAGGGCTACCATTCATTGTGACCCATGCTACAGAGAAGCTTTGAGCTCAGTGCAAATGAGTGACCAGCCCTTGAGAATCAGGAAAATTTATTTATTCCTGACCTAGTCCACTGAGGACATACAAGGAATGGGGCAGGGGAGTGTCACCAGGTATGGTTACAAGCTAGTCTGATTCTCTTTCATTAAGAAAACTGGTCCCTGTGAGTTTAGATTGGGAAGCACCAGGTTAAAAAATTTTTAGGCCAGGAGTGGTGGCCACCGTACTCCAGCCTGGGTGACAGAGTGAGAATCTGTCTTAAAAAAAAAAAAAAAGTTAAGTGATGTCTTCTGTTGAGGACCTCTCAGAACTTTTAATATGAAAGTGTGCATTGTGAAGAATGGGAGTAGAGTGTACAGGAGTTTTAAAAGCTACTTGGTCATGAAACTCTTGCTTTGTGAGGATTCGAGGGGCACTAACATTCTGAGGAAAATATTTTGGGAAACATTGATCTAATCCAAACTTCTCATTTTACCAGCAAACAACTGTGGGGCCCTCTAAGTTTCCTTTCTCCATCATTGTGACAAATTCATTGGAATTAATTCAATCAAACCTGGGGTCAGCTTTGAAGAGATTTATTTAGCAGGTAAATCTCTTTTGTACATTTTGAGGGAGTTCTGAGTTTCCACAGTCAAAAACCACAGATCAATTTAACCAACCTTTATGGAATATCACCTATGGCCCAAAGACCCTTTAGCTACAGTGATGGTCTACAAAAATATAAACTGTAATTCTTGCAATACAGGAGATTAGTAATAATGGTAAATATAATGATGATGACACCATGAATAGCTAACATTTATTGAATGCCTTTCTATTAGTCAGGCACTTTACTAAGTATTTTAATCCTCCCAACAATTTATGAGGTAGGGATTATAATAATTCCCATCTTATAGTGAGGACACTGAGGTTAGGAAATTATCCTAGCCTAAATGTTAAGTATAAGCATGAATAGAAAGGTGTTATCAGCCTATAAGACATTCCTTTATGAGTGATACAAAGTCCTATATAAATTCAGAGAAAAGAAAAGTGGTTTTAGAAATCCTTGATCAGTGAGTGTGAAGCATGTGGTGGCCCGGTTACTGTTTGGTTGCCCATCTGTCCTCTCTCTGGGGATCAGCACCCCCTTACTTTGGAAGAATTGTTCTCCTTTTCACTGTAAGGTTCTTTCTGGCTATGCGATGGGGCACATTGCCTCAAACTAGCCCTGTTCCAGTCTTTGAGAACCTTGAAATTGGAACCAAGGGAAGAGGATTGCCTCTTGAATGGTAATTCTCTAAAATCTAGTCTGAGGTGCTGGTGCCTAATCCCTGGGTCTGTGGAAGGAGCTGGGCTGTGAGAGGGGAGAATGATGTTGATGTCAAGAGAGAGGCAGGTGCTAGGAGCAGAGAGATGGAGGCCTGGAGGGTTTCTGGGCTTCTCTGAGGCTTAGGGTTTGGATCATTGTCTTCGTTACTGGAACAAAGGATTTACCATACCTGCTCTTCTGGGAATGAAACTGTCCTGCTTTGCAAAATAAAGTGTCATTAGAAAGAGATCTTAAAAACCCCACACCATAGACAGGTGCACAGATCCATAGAAGTGTTAAAGTTCTGTCTGTTGGATGCTAAGCCAAGACTCTTAAGTATGTTCCAAAGAGAAACTGGTGTGTGTAGGCTGTGCACTCCCAGGGAGATAAAAAGTTAGGAACTTTATGGGTTGGGCTTGGTGGTTCCCACCTGTAATCCCAGCACTGTGGGAGGCTAAAGTGGGCAGATTGATTGAGCTGAGGAGTTCGAGACCAGCCTAGGCAACATGGTGAAACCCCATGTCTACAAAAACTACAAAAATTAGCTGGGCGTGGTGGCATGTACCTGTAGGCGGGAGGATCGCTTGAGCCCAAGAGGGAGAGGGTGCAGTGAGCCATGATTGTGCCACTGCACTCCACCTGGGTGACAGGAACTTTCTGGGGAATGGGATCTTGGAGACTGAGCAGAGACTAGAGGAAAAAAAAAAAAACTACCTCCCCAACTGGCCACACTACTCTTTTAAAAAAAATGTTAATTGACAAATTAAAATTGTATGTATTTACGAGGTATAATGTGATGTTATGATATAGGTATACATTGTGGAATAATTAAATCCAGAGAATTAATAGATTCATCACCTCAAAACCTATCTTTTTTGTGGTGAGAACATTTGAAATTTATTGTCTTAGCAATTTTGAAATACACAATACTTCATTGTTAACTACAGTCACCATGCTGTGCTGTAGATCTCAACAAAATGTATTCTTCCTGTCTCAACTAAAACATTGTACTCTTCGACAACATTTCCCCATTCCTCTCACCCCCTCCAAAAACACCCATTCTTTATGTTGAAGAGAATGGCTAAAAAGTCCCAGCAGGTTTCAACTGACGGCTTCAGTGGTTGTCCCATCACACTTCAATGTTATTAATAGAAAGGGGAGGGGCAATACATAATTCGGACAGGCGGAAAGTACCATTGTAACCACTTTCCTGACTTCACAGAAAAAGTCCTCTTGTTTTCATCTGTCAAATGGGAACTGCATGAAAACCATTCTTCTTTTCTTCAGCCTCCAAAGAAAAAACAGATGCAAAGCCTTTTATCAATTGCAAAACAGTATACAATGTGTGTTATTACTCACAGTTGTCTTACTGTGACCAAACACTTTATAAGCCTGCGGCAAGTCAGCCTTACTCTCAGGAAGTGGACAATATTTGGGGAAGGAGAAGCAGCAGGATCTTTCAGGACAGTAGCCTTGGTGGGTCCAAAAATTCCTTGAGCGAAATGGGAGACAAAACTTTCTTCCTGCTTTGGGGTTTATCCTGTTAGTCTTTTCTCTCTTCACTCCTATTTTCTATGGAGAATTTCCTGGTTTTGGAGTTTGGGTGTGTTTTATGGAGAGGAGGGAGAACATCTTTAGCTCCAGCAGAATGAAAGGATACATGCAAAGGAACCTAGCACAGTATGTGGTACCCAGTTCCCCTTTAACTTGGCTTTATTCATTCACTCCTGGTAGGGCATTAATAAGGGATTTAGCCCCCTCCTATTGAAAACGATTAATTCAGGGAAGAGTTCAGACAGTGTGGACAGATACAGTGTAGGCCAAGCCTGTTTCTAAGGCAGGAGCTGGGTAGGGAGGGTGAGAAGGGCGAGAAGAATAGGGAAATACGTGTCGTCTGTGTTGCTGCTGTTGCAACCACCACAACAAACAAACAAGTGAAAAAAAAAAAAAAAAAGAATTGTCCATACCGGAAAGTGTGCTGTTTTGGAGGAGGCTGGGGAAAGTGTGGATGGCTCGAGTGGGTCCTGTTGGATTGAAGTCTGACAGTGGTGATTCCCTTCAACAAATGGTCGGGGTGGGAGGGTACACACACACACACACACACACACACACACACCCCACAGGCAGCGCCCAGCCTCCGATTTCAGCGCTGGCAGGAGATAACCATTCTTAGCTCGCCTTTCCAGGGTTATTTTTGGCTGAGGCTGTTCGCTGATGGCAAAAGTTTTCAGCCCCCTCCCAAATCCCTCCCCGTGCTTGTTCTAAAGAGAAACTGGTGCGTGTAGGCTGCACACTCCCGGGGAGACAGGGAGACGGGCCTGGCGCCGGAGAGGAACCCGGACTCTGCCCAAAGTCTCGCCACCCGCCGGCTGTTTTCTGGCGGCGGGTGTGCCCCGGAGTGCGGCGATCGCACGTGAAGGCTGGGGCCAGGCGCGGGTGCAGGCGTCACCGTGGTCGGGCTAGCAGGCCCTGGAATCAGGCTTTTGGGACACCCCGAAAGTGAGTCCAACTTGGGGAGAAACTGAGGGCACCTCGGGCGGTCTGGCAGCGAAGAAGGTGGGCGGGAGAAAACTTTACAGGAAGGCAGAAGCAATCTCCGCCGAGGGAGTCAGCGAGCGGCCGCGTGGAGAGGAGGGGCGGGCGGTCCCCAGGCGGGCGGGCGCAGGGCGTCAACCTGCCGGAGAAGGGGCCCGGGCGCGAGGCGGAGTCCCAGCACGCGGCCAGGCTGGCGGAGGCCCCCGGCAGGCTGCAGATTCCCTCCGGCCCCGGGAGCCGCAGCAGGACCGGCCAGGAGGCGCCACGGAGGGGAGCCCCATCCCGGTGCTGACAGTGCCCACCGCGCCCTACGAGGACCGGAGGCCGGCCGGCGGCGGGGGTCGGCGGCGACCTACTGGCCTCTTCGAGGGCCAGCGCAACTACCTGCCCAAATTCATCCAGAGCGTGCTATCGTCCATTGACCTGCGCGACCGTCGGGGCTGCACCACTGTGGTGGGCAGCGACGGCAGGTACTTTAGCAGGACGGCCATCGAGATCGTGGTGCAGATGGCCACGGCCAACGGGGTGAGTGTCCGGATGCCACTCGCTTCCCGCCGCGCCGCCGCCATGCCCTCTCCTAGCCCTTGTCCCCCTGCTGCCTCCGGGCCCAGCTGGGAGGCCCCTGCCCGGCCCCGGCTTTGCTTCCTCACTCCCGCGTCCTCACCCTCCAGCGCCCCACTCCCGCCGCGCTCGCAGCCTCCCTGGCGCACCCCGGACACTCGGTTCTATTAGTACCCACCGCCCCCAAAAGCCTTGAGGGGTGTCCGTCGTTCCTGGAGCCACTCCGGGCACCCTGGACTCTTCTCCGACTCTGCACACATCCCGCACCTGCTCATTTTTCTTTCGGACATTCTCTTACCCGGCCCTGTAGATTCCAAGGCAGCTCCCAGTTTTCCATATTGTTCCCAACGCGTTCACTGCCCACAGTCCCCACACAAACTTCTTTCCCAGGCTCACAACATAGTCCCTCTGCCCCGTGCCCTTTTTGCAATAATCTGCCAGTCCCCTAAGTCTTAGCTCTGCCTATTTAACAGTAGTGGTGTCTCAGAACACACAGACACACACACACACACACACACGATCCCTGACATATTTGGCAAGAGTAGGCCCTGAAGGTTTTTAATATTTTGGTTCTTTAACCCAGTGGAATTACTGAATGATTTATTTAATTAGGGTAGGGATGGAGTGGATCCATTTGTTTGATGCTAAACAGCC
The DNA here is from genome assembly GCF_028858775.2 of Pan troglodytes. NCBI lineage: Eukaryota > Metazoa > Chordata > Mammalia > Primates > Hominidae > Pan > Pan troglodytes. Next base: position 2,048,500 of record NC_072416.2, on the reverse strand, counting down.
TGAGCTCACAGTTCCCAGGGGGCATATCTCTAAATGGTCTGAAATGAGATTTGCAGTGGTTTTCTTAATGCAATTCCCAACTTCTCTCCAAATGCCTTTTGACATTTGACAACATTTCATGCCTCTTCCCCTTTCGCTTTTCATCCTTGTTTTCTCTCCCTTCTCCCACGACCTCGGTAGTCTTCTGCAATCCAGATTCTCAGACTTCGGGTTTTTCTCCCTCTGCCCCTTTCCTCTCTGTCCTATAACTAGAAGCACCTTTTAGCCTAGACCCGTATCCCAGTTTCCTCTTTCCCAGGTCCAGCAGCATCTCAAGGACATCTACAAGAGGGATACCTAACTTCAGGGGTCTCTGAATGATATGTGGGAAACATCATCTAAAAAAGTAATTTTATCCTTATTCATACAACCAGACCCACACTCATAGAACTTTTCTTTAAGGGGAGTGTCTTGCAGATGTATAAATGAGTGTTAACATCTTTAAAAGCAAAACTGAACATTTCCCTGGCATTTGTATTCCCTCCTTCCTTCCCAACCCTTTCCTTTTCATTTTCTCATTTATTATTAAAAACATTTTTAAAGGATCTCCATGCTTCATATTTATCTACTATAATTCCTCCTTCTCGGTGTTGCAGGGATGGGGAAAGAGGATTTTTTAAAAAACACAATAAAAAGCAATTGGGAGAAACAGGGCCAGTGGTGTTGGGGTGGGTAGTGGAATTGTGATTTTTGACTCCAGTAGACAATGATGCTGGATATATGGGGTTTGATTTCTCTCTGGCTCCTCACTTGAGATTGATGAAGTTTGGCTAGAATCAGGGAGTTGAAGAGAGGTTGACAAATGGTCTTTCACTCTTCTCTGACAGGCTGTTCCTGTGGAGTGATGGAGAATAATGAGCCTTGGGAGAGCTATGGGAGCTCTCATACTCCTTCCCGAGCCAATTTTTTAGGGAGTGAGAGAAACATGGCCTGTCCAATACTTGTTGTGGGTCAGGATATTTTTGAAGCTACGGTTGTTGATTTGCATGGGAAAATATTATGTCTTATTATTTCTTGTCCCACTTTACCATAAGGGCTCCTCAGCTTCTTACTTCAATGAGTCTTCCATGACAAACACACTTTATTAACTCTAAGAGTGGGATTTATTTTAACAGATACTTAGCATAGGTCAATATATGCTTAAAATAGAATCAAATTAAACCTACTAGCTGTTATAAAGGACAGATGACAAAATCCACATAGCAGCATCGACTCTTAAATAATCTGAAAGTACTACTTCTAAGAGGGGCAGGCATGGGTGAAGGGAATGGTGGACATGTTTCAGAATTTCAAATGCCAACTTCAACCAATCGTTTCCTCATTTTGTTCACCTTCTTGGGGGCTTATGATAAAGTGAGGTGAATAGCCATAAGGCTGGCTTCAGGAGAAAGGTGGTCTAAAAGAACTGGATAATTATAAGCAAAATTGGTCTCGAATGATTGAAAATTGATGAGAATGTGCTTGTCTCCTGATTTGGCATCCTGAGTTAGACTCAGGAATACTGAACATGGATCCCAAAGGCTTTGGTCTTTTTTGATATCCTATTGGATAATCATAAGCAGGCTAGAAAAATAGGAAACTAGAATTTATTCTTTTTGAACTGACAAATCTGACCAGTGGGCTGCATTCTCTATATCTGAAAAATCTTGGTTTTGATTGAAAAAGTTAATTTTACAAAGCAATTTTCTTTTTTTAAATTAAATTTCATGAGACAGGGTCTCACTTTGTTGCCCAGGCTGGAGTGCAATGGTACAGTCTTGGTTCACTGTAGCCTTGACCTCCCCAGATTCAGGTGATCTTCCCACCTCAGCCTCCTGAGTAGCTGGGGCTATAGGGGCACGCCACTACACGCAGCTGATTTTTGTGTTTTTACTACTCATAGGGTTTCTCTGTGTTGCCCAGTCTAGTCTCAAACTCCTGATCTCAAGAGATCTGTCTGCCTTGGCCTCCTAAAGTGTCATGAACCACCATGCCCAGCCTACAAAGCAATGTTCTAGGAAAAACTACAGTTACTCTTTGATTATGTAATTGCTGGAGAAGAAAAGCATGGCATTTCTAAAATGATGAACTATATTACTTATATTTTAATATCTCATAAAGTTTGAAATAGACATTTCAAACATAAACATGTATAAAAATTTTTATAAATTAAAAATATAAAATCAAAAACATTTTACAATCATTTATTATAAAATTATTATAGAATCAAAAACATTATAAATTTAAACAACTTTTTAAAAAATTTATTTTGGGATTTCCCATGGAGTGATGGAGAATAATGAGCCTTGGGAGAGCTATGGCAGCTCTCATACTCCTTCCTGGGCCAACTATTTTAGGAAATGGGAGAAATATACCCTGTTCAATATTTCTTGTGGGTCAGGATATTTTTGAAGCTATAGTTGTTGATTTGCTTCAAACTTTAAAAAAATTATTATAAAATTATGGGATGTAAAAAAATTTATTATAAAACTTTGAAATTTTCAAACTTTCAGAAAAGCAGAGAGATGAGATTAATGGCACTCACAGGCAAGCATAGAACATAGATTGTAAACATTTTGCTATATTAGTGTCATGACTATTTTTTGCTTGTGTTTGAAAGTATATTAAAGAAAATGATATTTTACCCCTAAATTCTTTAGTACAGATTTCTAAAAAAATAAGAACATTTTCCTGTATAGTTACAAAATCATCGTTTCAAACAAAATAAAAAATGGCTTTTTTATATCATTTATTACCCAGTCCACATTCAGATTTCCTCAATTGTTATGAAATGTCCTTTTATTTTTTGAGACAAAGTCTTGCTCTTTCACACAGCCTGAAGTGCAGTGAAGCAATCATAGCTCATTGCAGCCTCAAACTCCTGAGCTCAAGTGATCTTCCTGCCTCAGCTTGCTGAGTAGCTAGGACTATAGGTGCACACCACCATGCCCAGATAATTTATTGTTTTTGTAGAGATGGAGGTCTTACTACGTTGCCCAGGCTGGTCTCAAACTCCTGGCCTCAAGTGATCCTTCCAGCTTGGTCTCCCTGAAATATCTTTTGTGGCTGGTTTGTTCAAATTAGTTTCTTCTAATCAAGGGACACACATTGCATTTGATTATTTAGCTCAAGACTTTTTTAACCTGGAAAATACCCATACTCTTTGTTTATGTATTTATTTAGTGAAATTGACTTGTTGAAAAACTAGTCAGTTGTCCTGTAGAATATTTCCCCTTCTGGAATTTCCTGGTTGCTGTTTATGGTGTCATTTAACTTTTCACTCTGTTGTTTCCTGGTTAACTGGAAGTTAGTTCTAAAGGCTTTTAGGCCTGCTATAACAAAATACCAAAAACTGGATGACTTATAAAGAACAGAAATTTATTTCTCACAGTTCTAGAGGCTAGCAAGTTTAAGATCAAGGAGCATGTGGTTTTGATATCTGGTTAGGACCACCTTTCTGGTTCATAGATTGGCCTTCTTGCTGGGCCCTCACATAGTGGGAGAGACTAGCCAGCTCTCTGGGGCCTCTTTTATAAGGGCACTAATTCCAATCATGAAGCCTCTGTCCTTATGATCTAATGACCCCCTAAAGGCCCCACCTTTTAATACCAGCACCTTTGGGGTTAGGATGTCAACATATTAATTTTGGGAAGACATACACGTTCAGCCCATTGCAAGGTTTAGTTAGATTCAGGTTCAACTTCTTTTTTTAAAGACTATTTCATAGGCAATAATGTGTATTCACATCCCATCATTAGTGACGGTGAGATGATCGCAAGGTTAGGGTGATCACTGCCTATCTCCTCTGCTATATTCCCCCTTGGGTCAAGCCAGTAGTCTGTGACGTGAACTTTGTACCATGTGTATATTCAGTTATATTCTGTATCAATAGTTACTTGATCGTTTTAGCATTTATTAATGATCCTTGCTTGAGTTGATTATTTCATAAGGGGTTTCAAAATGGTGAATTTCTAATTCTCTAATTCTATCTACATGTTTTAGCTGGCATTTTTCTATAAGCAGACCATTTTCTTCACAACTGGGTTATTTGGCTACCCTGAAACATAGTTCCTTCCGGGAAGGCAGAACATATGTTTATTTCTGTCTTTTAAAAATTACTGGTGTTTGGAGTGAAGATTAGGTGAGTTAACTACCTCCACAGGTGACAAATGAATTTTGTTTTGTCTCACTTTTGCTTTTTTGAATATCACTGTGGCTGCTTGGATTTTTATATTTAATTTGAATGGATTAGGGAATAAATGAGAAGATAGGTTTTATCTGTTTCTGTAGTTTTTATGTGGCTGTGTGAACTTACTTTTAAAAATTCCCAGAAATATTTTAATTCCCCTTTAAAGTCATAAACTATGTCATACTATAAAGCAAAAGAAAAACCAATCATGTGAAGAGTAAATAGTATCGTTTAAACGAATTGTGGTTAAGCTTAGTTTGTAACTAATTAGTTTTTTTATTTTCTTTCTACTTTTATCTGCTTCAGAGCCTCTTCAGTGGTTTAGATCTTCTATGTGTCAAATTATTCTAATCTCTTAAAAAGTTTAAGAGCTAAAATACAACACAATGACTACAAGAATGCCTTTGTCCTTTTCTGGGTAGGTACACCTAAGGCAACTTCTTTTTCTCTTCTTTGTTCTCTTCTTTCTTATTCTTAAATCATCTTCAATATTGGACAGATGACAGCACTATGCCTGCCTCAAGATGTTTCTGACTTTCTCTTTTTCTTTTTCTTTTTTTTTTTTTTTGAGATGGAGTCTTGCTCTGTCACCCAGGCTAGAGTGCAGTGGCACAATCTTGGCTCACTACAACTTCTGCCTCCTGGGTTCCAGTGATTCTCCCAACTCAGCCTCCTGAGTAGCTGTGGTTACAGGCATGCACCACCATGCCTAGCTAATTTTTTGTATTTTTACTAGAGACGGGGTTTCACCATGTCGGCCAGGCTGGTCTTGAACTCCTGACCTCAAGGGATCTGCCTGCCTTGGCCTCCCAAAGTGCTGGGATTACACGTGTGAGCCACTGCGCCCGGCCGTTTCTGACTTTTTCTAAAGTCTTCTTTCTCTGGAGATGACATTATATAATAGCACTGTTCAATAGAAGTTTCTTTGATGATGGAACTGTTCTATAATCTGCATTGTCCCAGCCACTAGCCATATGTGACTACTGTAACACTTGAAATGTGGCTAGAGCAACTGAAGAACTGAATTTTGCATTTTACTGAATTTTAATTAATTAAAATAGAAATGCAAATAACCATAAGTGGTTAGTAGCTACCATACTGGACAGCAAAGATCTATAATTCAGCATTTAAAATCGATTTTGTTTTGTTTTCAAAAATGGAGTCAGACTGTTACAACCCAAAAGAACTGTAGGTTAAATTAAGGTAAATCACCAAATACTACATACACATTTGGGAAATCCAAACCAGAGTTTTTCATGTGATAACTACACCCTCTTTTGACTTTAGCCTTGGAGGTAATGGAGTATGGCAGAAAAAACCCTGTATCAGCAGCTGGAAGACTCACCTTCTTTTCCTAGCTCTGCCATATATTGACCAAAAGAGTCAAAGTCCATTCAGATGGTTGAGGGGCCTTGGAATTTTGTTTTTGGTTTTCACATACAAGTTGGAGGGCAGATGCGTTAGCCTCTTGAAATACCCAGAAACCACTTGTTTCCTCATCTAAAAATCAGGTATGACAGGATCATTTAATTATCCTGGAAATCAGATGAAGCACTGCATATGAAAGCACTTTGTAACATCGATAGCACTGGGAAATGTAAAGACCTTTTACTGAAATATAAAGGTGTATGGTCAACTGAATATATCTTAGATAGTAATGATTTGACTGTATATATTGAATATAACCTGTAGTGGGCCCCTTGGTAAACAGCTTACAGTTTTGTTGCAAGTTTTAGCCAAGAGAAAATTTACTTGTTGACTAGTCATGCCCTTTATTGGCCACATGATGAGCAGCAAAGATATTAACACACAGTGCACCTTGCAAAATTCAAGAATGTCTCAGTGTCTTGTGAACTAGGAAGCTGAAATGCAGTGGTATGCAGAAGGCTGGCTCAGTAGAAGCCTTGGGAGTGTCCTCCAGATAGATGTTTGTGCAGGTTGTATTTGATTCCAGTTGGCCATGAAAAGCTGGTTGCTCTAAAGAATGAGAATATACTTGGTTTTGCATTTACTAGAACTATCTGGGGAACAAATCTTGGGGTGGAAGAAAGGAGGGAGGGAGGGAAATCTGTGCTTCAATACCTAGGGCTTCTTTCCTGGAATGGATCTGAGAATCTGGGATTGGGTGGCTAATATCTCATCTCTAGAAGGGAGAAAGAACTGGGTGATGATGGCTTTGTATTTTCTATTGGAGTTCACTACAGAATAGGTGAATGGAATGGGCTGCTATGAACCAGACATTAGGGAGGACAGGTTTGTGATACATTAGAAAACTTGAATGAGCCCTTCTATGATTCTCTCTTCCCTCTTTCTGCTTCCCATTCTTAATCACCATCCGCAGGTTGTGGAATTAGCAAATCTATTATGTGAGCAATAGCAAACTTACAGGAGCCCTTGGCTCCATCTATCTCCCTGTTTGTGTCAGTTCCTTCTGGATGCTTTTAGTCTGTGGTCTTCATTCACTGTTTTTATGGGGAAGTAAAAGGAGTGGGACAGATTATGAGAACAGCTGGGTCCTCCCAGTTGCTGGGGTGGTTATTTTAAGCTTTGTTTAATGTGTCCAGAGACCCAGATGGCATTTTTAACTAAGCTGCTTTATTAAGTCTTGTGATAAATCATCGTGATGTTTATTGAAAAGGTAGACGCACATCAGCAACATTATGGGTGAAACTTGCTCTAAAAATTTTCTATAAAACATCTGTTCTCTTTGAGCCTTTTGTGAACTCTGGAAGTTTGCTAGTTTCTATACAGACTTGAGGACAAGAAGTTGGAACCCACTTTTGGAGATGTCCAAGCATAGGTATTGGAATCATTAATCCTAACCCTCTCAGTTTTAAGGCCCCGGATACCCTTCTGTTAGACAACAGTAACATGAGCAAGCACTGTAATAACCTTTAAACAAGATGATTTGGAAATAATGGACAAGAAAAATTAGTATAAATTGTTTGGGGATTTTAAAATTAAAGATAAAAAGCTAGGGCTTCAATGACCTGTGCCAGCCTATAGCCTTAAGAGTCAATTTGCAAACACTCAAGATTTGGCCAATATGCCTCTACTACTTCTACTTAACACAGTCAAAGGGAAATTTTTAGATTCTTTCATCTGATTTGACTCTCTTAGTTACGAATAAGAGGATACCTAGAATATATATGTGACTTGTTAAAATGAAAATCCACCTTCTCTGAGTCTTCAAATATCTTTCATATCTTACATGTTTAGTCACATCAACTTTTGAAGTCATGTCCGTAGTTGTATGAAAAGAAAAATTTCAGGAACATTCAACCTCAAAAGTTCTTTTTCTTAGTCTGAAGTCGTAGAAGCATTTGACTTTTACTTTCTCTTTTTAAGTTTGTACTAGTAGGTATTTTGTATAAATATAATATTTAATTATTGCCTTTGTATTCTTTTTCTCTAGTAAACATCCTGGTTTTTAGCTATCAATATGTAGTTTTACATTTAGGGATTTCTAATGGAAAGAGAAAGGAATCTGAAATCAGAGGACAAGAGTTTATTCTGCTTGACCAAACGCATACAAAATACTGGAAGGAGAGTTTTACAACAAATATTTAATATCTATGACATGTAAAACGTTTTTTGAAATCAAGAAAATTCAAACAATTCAATACAAATATCATCAATAATAACACATGAACAGGTGGCCAACCTTATTAATAACCAGAGAAATATAAATTAAAACAATCCATCAACTTGTAAAAAAGATGAAATTACCCAGAGTTGGTGTAGGTGATGGAAAATTGTCATGTTTGTATACTGTTCATAGAAGTTAAATTGACATAACTTTTTGGTCAGGCAATTTGGAAGTATATATCTAAATTAATAGAGTAGTTTTCTAATAACCTGGGAATCTCTTAATCTAAGAATCTTTGCTGTAGATTTTTCTAGAACAAATGCACAAACATCTGTGTACAAGGGTACTCACTGCAGCATTTTGCTAAGGAAAAACTCAGAAAAAATCTATATGTTCAACAGAGAACAGGTACATAATTTATGACACAACTACACAATATACACCACTAAAATAAAGGATATAAATTTATATGTAGTATGAAAAACATGTGAATGATAGCTTGTTGGTGAAAAACAGCAATGACTGGAATATTGTGTGTAACGTAATCCTGCTTTTCTGTATATAATGTAGGCATAGAAAATAGGATTGAAAGGACATACTCTAGTCAACAGTGTATATAGCTTGGGTGGAGGGGGTGTATAATGGGGAAGGAGAGTCCCTTTTCCTATCTATTCCATATACATCTCTGGATTTAAAAGATCATACATGCATATGCATTACCTTCAAAATTAAAATGATAAAGACAAAAGGAGAAGCTTTGGATTTGAATCATGATACTACTGTTTGCAACTTCTATGACCGTGGGGAAGTCGCCTAGCCTCCTGGGGTTTATTTCCTCATTTATAAAAATAGGGAAAGTAATAATACTTGTCTACATATCTTCTAAGGTTGTTGGGAGGATTGAATGTGATAATGGGTTACAGCATTATGAATTATTTATTCATATAACACAATTATTATAAAAATATTTTGCTCTGATTAAAATAAAAGAAGGACGAGATCGTGTGTGTTTTTCAGTCCCAGTAGCTTTACTAACCAGAAAGCGCCTGCTGATGTGGTGATCACAGTTGCTTTGGTGCAGCTTCCTCTTGCCTTTTGGCATTTCTCCATGCTGCTAGCTAAGGCTGAGGTGGCGACTGTGGAAGGTGTGATCTCCTCCCCCTCCCAGCACACATTTGTGTGCATACTCACACTCATGCACACCCAAACACACATGCACACTCTATCACAGTACATGAGGTGGCAGCAGCTGCTCCGGCATAGAGTTTCACACAACATAAAGGGCTTTTTTGGTGTGGTCTGTGCATTATTTCCTGCTAAGCATGAGCTGAGTCAGTGCCATGCTTTTCCATCTGAAACCTTTCTGAGGCTCAGGCTGTGTTAAGAGCAAACCCTCTCCCCTCCATGCCCACCCCATGGCCCTCTACTGAAGCCAGATCATAATCTGCTCATTTCATGAGGATTTTCAAACCGAATGGACTGGGCCATGTGAGAGATCACTGAAAGGAACAGACCAAGCAGAGGCTAAGAGACTCCACGCTAATCTGCTGAGTCATCTGAAAATGCACAGCTGTGGGAGCTCACGGTGCTTTAAAGTACTTTGGCAGGATGTTTGTTCAGGGGGCCCGTTCCTGCAGCCCTGCTGAATGTTTGGTTAGGAGGCATAATCATTTTTTGGACAGGATCTCCCAAATGTAAAGTGATAGATGCTAATGTGGAATATAATACATAAGGTCCAGCTTGGATGTCATAAATAACAATAAATTGTTTAATCTTGCTGAGTTGTAAATCTATGATTGCCAGAGGTCTTTAGTTCACTGGAACATAGTATGGGGGCAGGGGCACTTAGCAAATAGGCAGTTATTATTTTCCAACCAGACAGAAACTGCTCTGATGGAATTTATCTAAAAAGGCATACACATGTATTTTAATTAATTGTGACAATTACTCAGAGAAAACACATGGCCCTAAAGAGGCTGAGGGGCATTTTTGTTCTACCTATAAATGTATATGTATATTCACCTATATTCTACCTATGTATAAGTAAGAGAATGAGTTTTTGTTTTGGGGATATATATTTATACGTATCTATACAGATAGATATACACATACTTAATTTCTGTCTACCTATTAAGGTGTGGTGCCAGATGGAAAGTATTTTTAAGCATTTAGATAGCTTATTCTATAGCATATGTGTGCATATAGCCCCCCCATAAAGCTTTGTCTCTTTTCTGGATATATTTAACAAGAGGCTAGAACAGAGTCCAAAATGTCAGAAATGTTTGAACTTTCCATAGAAATGAAGGAGGTGTTTCCAAATGACCTATGTTTCTATGGCAATAAATAGAACTTGTGCTGCGTTGGATGGGTGAGGAGTAAGGAATATAAACAGTGTACGTATGACTATTCCAGGCAGAAATCTACCTTGTAAGAACAGCTTTGTGCAGTGAGCTCAACAACATTGATCAGTTAGCAGTCCGGTTCAGTACAACATTGATCAGGTAGCAAGCCTGTTCGGCAGTGCCAGTCGGAGACACAGATGGGGACAATCAAAGAAGATGCAGGTCAGGACAAGGATGCAGACATGTACCTGTCACTACCATGGACTTCAGCAGCTTCTTAGTGAGCAGGTTTATGAACAAAGAAGAAAGACATGGTTGATATGTAAGCATGTTGCAATTAATTTGCTGTTTAGTTATTAGCAAACTACATCCAGTTTTAGATTTTAGGTTTTATTTTTTTTTCTTTTTTGAAACAGGTTCTTGTTCTGTCATCCAGGCTGGAGTGCAGTCGTTATCCAAGGTCACTGCAGCCTTAAACTCCTGGTCTCCGTGGATCCTCCCACCTCAGCCTCCCAAGAAGCTGGGACTACAGGTGCACGCCACCATGGCCAGCTAATTTTTCTTATTTTTGAGGAAGAGATGAGGTCTTACTGTATTGCTCAGGCTGCTCTTGAGATCCTGGCAGTGCAGATATTTCCATGTTTATACAGATGGTGGTGTAGATATTTCCATGTTTATACAGATGAGTGTGTAGATATTTCTATGTTTACACAGATAGCGGTGTAGATATTCCCATGTTTATAGATAGCGGTGTAGATATTTCCATATTTATACAGATAGCGGTGTAGATATTTCCATGTTTATACAGATCATGGTGTACATATTTCCATGTTTATACAGATAGCATTGTAGATATTTCCATCTTTCTACAGATGGCAGTGTAGATATTTTCATGTTTATACAGATGGCGGTGTAGATATTTCCGTGTTTATACAGATGGCAGCATAGATATTTCCATGTTTAAAGAGATAGCAGTGTTGGTATTTCCATGTTTCCAGATAGCGGTGTAGATGTTTCCATGATTATACAGCTCGCCGTGTAGATATTTCCATCTTTATACAGATGGCGGTGTAGATACTTCCATGTTTATACACATGGCTGTGTAGATATTTCCATGTTCACAGAGATAGCCGTGTAGATATTTCCATGTTTATACAGATAGCGGTGTAGATATTTCCATGTTTATACAGAACATGGTGTACATATTTCCATGTTTATACAGATAGCGTTGTAGATATTTCCATGTTTATACAGTTCGCAGTGTAGATATTTCCATCTTTCTACAGACGGCGGTGTAGATATTTCCAAGTTTATAGAGATGGCGGTGTAGACATTTCCATCTTTACATAGATGGCTTTGTAGATATTTCCATGTTTACACGGATAGCGGTGTAGATATTTCCATGTTTTCACAGATAGCGGTGTAGATATTTCCATGTTTTCACAGATAGCGGTGTAGATATTTCCATGTTTACACAGATAGCGTTGTAGATATTTCCATGTTTATACAGATAGCGGTGTAGGTATTTCCATGTTTACACAGATAGCGTTGTAGATATTTCCATGTTTATACAGATAGCAGTAGAGATATTTCCATGTTTATACACATATCGGTGTAGATATTTCCATGTTTATAGAGATAGCAGTGTAGATATTTACATATTTATACAGATAGCAGTGTAGATATTTCCATGTTTATAGAGATGGCTGTGAAGATATTTCCAGGTTTACAGAGATGGCTGTGGATATTTCCATGTTTACACAGATGGCTGTGTAGATATTTCCATGTTTATACAGATGGCAGTGTGGATATTTCCATGTTTATACAGATGACTGTGTAGAGATTTCCGTGTTTATAGAGATGGCGGTGTAGACATTTCCATATTTATAGAGATGGCGGTGTAGATATTTCCATGTTTATAGAGATAGCGGTGTAGATATTTCCATGTTTATAGAGAAAGCAGTGCAGATATTTCCATGTTTATACAGATAGCGGTGTTGGTATTTCTAGGTTTATACAGATAGCGGTGTACATATTTCCATGATTACAAAGCTCGCGGTGTAGACATTTACATCTTTATACAGATGGCAGTGTAAATATTTCCACGTTTATACAGATGGCGGTGTAGATATTTCCATGTTTATGGAGATGGGGGGTAGATTTTTCCATGTTTATACAGATGGCTGTGTAGATATTTCCACGTTTATACAGATGGTTGTGTAGATATTTCCATGTTTATACAGATGACTGTGTAGGTATTTCCCTGTTTTTACAGATGGTGGTGTAGATATTTTCATGTTTATAGAGATAGCGTGGTAGATGTTTCCATGTTTATACAGATAGCGGTGTAGATATTTCCATGTTTATAGGGATAGCGGTGCAGAGATATCCATATATATACAGATAGCGGTGTAGATATTTCCATGTTTATGCATATAGTGGTGTAGATATTTCCTTGTTTATATAGATGGTGTTATAGATATTTCCATGTTTATAGAGATGGCTGTGTATATATTTACATGTTTGTAGAGATAACGGTGTAGATATTTCCATGTTTACAGAGATAGCGGTGAAGTTATTTTCATGTTTGTAGAGATAGCGGTGTAGATATTTCGATGTTTATAAAGATAGCGGTGTTGGTATTTCCATGTTTATACAGATAGCGCTGTAGATATTTCCATGTTATTACAGCTTGCGGGGCAGATATTTCCATCTTTATACAGATGGCAGAGTAGATATTTCCATGTTTATACAGACGGCGGTGTAGATATTTCCATATTTATACAGAAGGTGGTGTAGATATTTCCAAGTTTATACAGACGGTGGTGTAGATATTTCCAAGTTTATACAGATGGCGGTGAAGATATTTCCGTGTTTATAGAGATGGCGGTGTAGATATTTCCATGTTTATACAGATAGTGGTGTTAGTATTTCCATGATTGTAAAGATAGCGGTGTTGGTATTTCCATGTTCATACAGATAGCGGTGTAGATATTTCCATGTTTATGCAGCTCGCGGTGTAGATATTTACATCTTTATACAGATGGCAGTGTAAATATTTCCATGTTTATACAGATGGCTGCGTAGACTTTTCCGTGTTTACACAGATGGTGGTGTAGATATTTCCATGTTTACACAGATAGCGTTGTAGATATTTCCATGTTTATACAGATAGCGGTGTAGGTATTTCCATGTTTACACAGATAGCGTTGTAGATATTTCCATGTTTATACAGATAGCAGTAGAGATATTTCCATGTTTATACACATATCAGTGTAGATATTTCCATGTTTATAGAGATAGCAGTGTAGATATTTACATATTTATACAGATAGCAGTGTAGATATTTCCATGTTTATAGAGATGGCTGTGAAGATATTTCCATGTTTACAGAGATGGCTGTGTGGATATTTCCATGTTTACACAGATGGCTGTGTAGATATTTCCATGTTTATACAGATGGCAGTGTGGATATTTCCATGTTTATAGGGATAGCGGTGCAGAGATATCCATATATATACAGATAGCGGTGTAGATATTTCCATGTTTATGCATATAGTGGTGTAGATATTTCCTTGTTTATATAGATGGTGGTATAGATATTTCCATGTTTATAGAGATGGCTGTGTATATATTTCCATGTTTGTAGAGATAACGGTGTAGATATTTCCATGTTTACAGAGATAGCGGTGAAGTTATTTTCATGTTTATAGAGATAGCGGTGTAGATATTTCGATGTTTATAAAGATAGCGGTGTAGATATTTCCATGTTTATACACATCATGGTGTAGATATTTCCATGTTTATACAGATAGCGGTGTAGATATTTCCATCTTTATACAGATAGCTGTGTAGATATTTCCATGTTTATACACATCATGGTGTAGATATTTCCATGTTTATACAGATAGCGTTGCAGAAATTTCCATGATTATATGGATGGCGGTGTAGATATTTCCATGTTTATATACATGGCGGTGTAGATATCTCCTTGCTTATGAAGATGGCGGTGTAGATAGTTCCGTGTTTACAGAGATGGCGGTTTAGATATTTCCATGTTTATAGAGATGGTGGTGTATATATTTCCATGCTTGTAGAGATAACGGTGTAGATATTTCCATGTTTTCAGAGATAGTGGTGTAGTTGTTTTCATGTTTATAGAGATAGCGGTGTAGATATTTCGATGTTTATACAGATAGCGGTGTAGATATTTCCATGTTTATACATATAGCGGTGTTGGTATTTCCATGTTTATACAGATAGCGTTGTAGATATTTCCATGTTAATACAGCTCACGAAGTAGATATTTCCATCTTTATACAGATGGCAGAGTAGATATTTCCATGTTTATACAGAGGGCGGTGTAGATATTTCCATATTTACACAGACGGTGGTATAGATATTTCCAAGTTTATACAAACGGTGGTGTACATATTTCCAACTTTATACAGATGGCGGTTTAGATATTTCCATGTTTATAGAGATGGCGGTGTAGATATTTCCATGTTTATACAGATAGCGGTGTTGGTAATTCTATGTTTGTACAGATAGCGGTGTTGGTATTTCCAAGTTTATACAGATAGCGGTGTAGATATTTCCATGTTTATACAGCTTGCGGTGTAGATATTTCCATCTTTATTCAGATGGCAGTGTAGATATTTCCATGTTTATACAGATGGCTGTGTAGATATTTCCATGTTTACACAGATGGCGGTGTAGATATTTCCATGTTTACACAGATGGTGGTGTAGATATTTCCATATTTATACAGATGGCAGTCTGAATATTTCCATGTTTATGCAGATGGCGGTGTGGATATTTCCATGTTTGTGCAGATGGCGGTGTAAATATTTCCATGTTTATGCAGATGGCGTTGTAGATATTTCCATGTTTATAGAGATGACGGTGTAGATATTTCCTTGTTTATAGAGATGGCGGTGTAGATATTTCCATGTTGATAGAGATAGCGGTGAAGATATTTCCATGTTTATATGGATAGCGGTGCAGATATTTCCATGTTTATAGAGATTGCGGTGTAGGTATTTCCATGTTTATGCAGGTAGCGGTGTAGATATTTCCATGTTTATGCAGATGGCGGTGTAGAAATTTCCATGTTTATAGAGATGACGGTGTGGATATTTCCTTGTTTATAGAGATGGCGGTGAAGATATATCCATGTTTATGGATATAGCGGTGTAGTTATTTCCATGTTTATACAGATAGCGATGTTGGTATTTCCATGTTTATACAGATAGCGGTGTAGATATTTCCAGGTTTATACAGATAGCGATGTTGGTATTTCCATGTTTATACAGATAGCAGCATAGATATTTCCATGTTTATATAACTCGTGTTGTAGATATTTACATCTTTATACAGATGGCAGTGTAGATATTTCCATGTTTATGGAGATGGCAATGTAGATGTTTTCATGTTTATAGAGATGGCGGTGTAGTTATTTCCATGTTCACAGAGATAGCGTTGTAGATATTTCCATGTTTATAGAGATAGCAGTGTAGGTATTTCCATGTTTATACAGATGACAGTGTAGATATTTCCTTGTTTATAAAGATGGAGGTGTAGAAATTTCCATATTTATGCAGATGACTGTGTATATATTTCCATGTTTTTACAGATGGCGTGTAGATATTTCCATGTTTATAGGGATAGCGGTGTAGATATTTCCTTGTTTATATAGATGGCAGTGGAGATATTTTCTTGTTTACGTAGATTGTGGTGTAGATATTTCCAAGTTTATAGAGATGGCGGTGTATATATTTCCACATTTACAGAGATGGCGGTGTAGTTCTTTCCATGTTTATAGAGATAGCAGTGTAGGTATTTCCAAGTTTATAGTGTTAGCGGTGTAGATATTTCCATGTTTATACAGATAGCGGTCTTATTATTTCCATGTCTATACAGATAGCGGTGTATTTATCTCCATGTTTATACAGCTACCGTGTAGATATTTACATCTTTATACAGATGGCAGTGTAGCTATTTCCATGTTTATACAGATGGTGGTGTAGATGTTTCCATGTATGTATAGATGGCGGTGTAGACATTTCCTTGTTAATGTACATGGCGGTGTAGATATTTCAATGTTTACAGAGACGGCGGTGTATATATTTCCATGTTTATAGATATAGCGGTGTAGAAATTTCCATGTTTATACAGGTAGCGGTGTAGTTATTTCCATGTTTATACAGATCACGGTGAAGATATTTCCATGTTTATACAGATAGCGGTGTAGATATTCCCATGTTTATACATATCGCGGTGTAGATATTTCCACGTTTATAGAGATAGCGGTGTAGATATTTCCATGTTTATACAGATGACGGTGTTGTTATTTCCATGTTTATACAGATGGCCGTGTAGATATTTCCATGTTTATACAGATGGCGGTGCAGATACGTCCATGTTTATGCAGATGGCAGTGTAGATATGTAAATGATTATAGAGATGGCGGTGTAGATATTTCCATGTTTATAGAGATAGCGGTGTAGATATTTCCATGTTTATGGGGATAGCAGTGTAATTATTTCCATGTTTAAACAGTTAGTGGTGTTCATCTTAACATGTTTATATAGATAGCGGTGTAGATATTTAAATGTTTATACAGATAGCGGTGTAGATATCTCCATGTTTATACAGATCATGGTGTAGATATTTCCATATTTATACAGATAGCCTTGTAGATATTTCCATGTTTATACAGATAGCTGGGTAGATATTACCATGTTCATACAGATCGCGGTGTAGATATTTCCATTTTGTACCGATGGCAGTGTAGGTATTTCCATGTTTATACATATGGCGGTGTAGATATTTATATGTTTATATAGATGGCGGTGTAGGTATTTCCTTGTTTATGTAGATGGCGATGTAGATATTTCCATGTTTATGGAGATAGCGGTGTAGATATTTCCATGTTTTTACAGATGACTGTGTAGATATTTCCATGTGTATACAGATGGCAGTGTAGACATTTCCATGTTTATACAGATGACAGTGTAGATATTTCCAAGTTTATAGAGATTGTGGTGTAGATATTTCCATGTTTATACAGATAGCCTTGTAGATATTTCTGTGTTTATACAGAAAGCGGTGTAGAAAATTCCATGTTTATACAGATCACGGTGTAGATATTTATATGTTTATATAGATGGCGGTGAAGATATTTCCATGTTTATAGTGATAGCGGTGTAGATATTTCCATGTTTATACACATATCCTTGTAGTTATTTCCATCTTTCTACTGATGGTACTGTAGGTATTTCCATGTTCATGCAGATTCCGGTGCAGATATTTACATGTTTATGTAGACGGCGGTGTAGATATTTCCATGTTCATAGAGATGGCGGTGTAGATATTTCCATGTTTATAGAGATAGCGGTGTAGATATTTCCACGTTTATACAGATAGCGGTGTAGATATTTCCATGTTCATACAGCTCGCGTTGTAAATATTTTCATGTTTATACAGATCATGGTGTAGCTATTTCCACGTTTATACAGATAGCGTTGTAGATATTTCCATGTTTATACAGATGGCGGTGTAGATATTTTCATGTTTATTCAGATGGCGGTGTAGACATTTCCATGTTTATACTGATGACTGTGTAGATATTTCCATGGTTTTACAGATGGCGGTGTAAATATTTCCATGTTTATTGAGAAAAAGCGGTGTAGATATTTCCATGTTTATGTAGATGGCGGTGTTGGTATTTCGTTGTTTATGTAAATGGCGGTGTATATATTTACATGTTTCAAGAGATGGCGGTGTATATATTTCCATGTTTATAGAGATAACGGTGTAGATATTTCAATGTTCATAGAGATAGCGGTGCAGTTATTTCCATGTTTATAGAGATAGCATTGTAAATATTTCCATGTTTATACACAGAGCAGTGTACATACTTCCATGTTTATACAGATAGCAGTATTGATATTTCGTAGTTTATACAGAGTGTGGTGTAGATATTACCATATTTATATAGATGCTGGTTTAGATATTTCCATGTTTATGGAGATAGCGGTGTAGATATTTCCATGTTTATAGAGATAGCGGTGTAGATATTTCCCTGTTTATACAGATGGCGTTGTAGATACATCCATGTTTATGGGGATGGCAGTGTAAGTATTTCCATGTTTATGCAGATGGCCGTGTAGATATTTCCATGTTTAGGCAGATGACGGTGTAGATATTTCCAAGTTTATAGAGATGGCGGTGTAGATATTTCCATGTTTATAGAGATAGCGGTGTAGATATTTCCATGTTTATAGAGATAGCGGTGTAGTTAATTCCATGTTTATAGTGATAGAGGTGTAGATATTTCCATTTTTGCACAGATTGCGGTGTAGATATTTCCAAGTTTACACAGATAGCTGTGTACATATTTCCATGTTTACACGGATAGCTTTGTAGATATTTACATGTTTATACAGATAGCAGTGTAGATATTTCCATGTTTATACAGATAGCGCTGGAGATATTTCCATGTTTATAGTGATAGTGGTGAAGATATTTTCATGTTTATAACGATAGCGGTGTAGATATTTCCATGTTTATACTGATAGCGGAGATATTTCCAAGTTCATATGGATAGCGGTGTAGATATTTCCAAGTTTATACAGATAGCGGTGTAGATATTTCCATGTTGATAGAGTTGGCTGTGTACACATTTCCATGTTTGTTCAGATGGCAGTGTAGATATTTTCAGGTTTATTCAGATGGTGGTGTAGATATTTCCATGTTTATACAGATGTCGGTGTAGAGATTTCCATGTTTATAGAGATAGCGGTGTAGATATTTCCATCTTTATACAGATAGTGGTGTAGACATTTCCATGTTTATAGAGATAGCGGTGTAGATATTTCCATTTTAATACATATAGCGGTGCAGATATTTCCATGTTAATAAAGATAGCGGTGTAGATATTTCCATGTGTATAGAGATGGCGGTTTAGGTATTTCCATGTTTATGCAGATGGCCGTGTAGATATTTCCATGTTTATGCAGATGGCGGTGTAGATATTTCCAAGTTTATAGAGATGGCGGTGTAGATATTTCCATGTTTATAGAGATAGCGGTGTAGATATTTCCATGTTTATAGAGATAGCGGTGTAGTTAATTTCATGTTTATAGTGATAGCGGTGTAGATATTTCCATGTTTATACAGATAGCGGTGTAGATATTTCCATGTTCATACAGCTCGCGGTGTAGATATTTCCATGTTTATACAGATCATGGTGTAGATATTTCCACGTTTATACAGATAGCGTTATAGATATTTCCATGTTTATACAGATGGCGGTGTAGATATTTCCTTGTTTTTCAGATGGCGGTGTAGACATTTCCATGTTTATACTGATGACTGTGTAGATATTTCCATGGTTTTACAGATGGCGGTGTAGATATTTCCATGTTTATCGAGATAGCTGTGTAGATTTTCCATGCTTATGTAGATGGCGGTGTAGGTATTTCCTTGTTTATGTAAATGGCGGTTTATATATTTACATGTTTATAGAGATGGCGCTGTATATATTTCCATGTTTATAGAGATAACGGTCTAGATATTTCTATGTTCATAGAGATAGCGGTGCAGTTATTTCCATGTTTATAGAGATAGCGGTGTAGATACTTCCATGTTTATACAGATAGCAGTATTGGTATTTCCTTGTTTATACAGGGTGTGGTGTAGATATTACCATATTTAAACAGATGGTGGTGTAGATATTTCTATGTTTATACAGAGGACTGCGTATGTATTTCCATGTTTATACACATGGCGGTGTAGATATTTCTATGTTTATAGAGATATCGGTGTAGATATTTCCATCTTTATACAGATGGCTGTGTAGGTATTACCATGTTTATGGAGACTGCGGTGTAGATATTTCCATGTTTATACAGATGGCTGTGTAGATATTTCCATGTTTATAGAGATAGCGATGTAGATATTTCTATGTTTATACAGATGGCTGTGAAGATATTTCCGTGTTTATAGAGGTAGCAGTGTAGATATTCCCATTTTTATACAGATAGCAATGTATGTATTTCCGTGATTTTACAGATAGCGTTGCAGATATTTCCTTGTTTATACAGATAGCGGTGTAGATATTTCCACGTTTCTACAGATGGCGGTGTAGATATTTCCAAGCTTATGCAGATGATGGTGTATATAATTCCACGTTTATAGACATGGAGGTGGAGATATTTCCATGTTTATGGAGATAGCGGTGTAGATATTTCCATGTTTATAGAGATTGCGGTGTAGGTATTTCCATGTATATAGTGATAGCGGTGTAATTATCTCCATGATTGTACAGATAGCGGTGTAGGTATTTCCATGTTTTTACGTATTGTGGTGTTGATATACATGTTTATAGGGATAGCGGTGAAGATATTTCCATGTTTATATAGATACCGGTGTAGGTATCTCCAGGTTTGTACAGATAACTTTATAGATATTTCCATGTTTATAGAGATTGCTGTGTAGATATTTCCATGTTTATACAGATGGCGGTGTAGATATTTGCATGTTAATACACATGGTGGTGAAGACATTTCCAGGTTTATGGAGATAACGGTGTAGGTATTTCCATGTTTATACAGATAGCGGTGTGGATATTTCCATGTTTATAGAGATAGCGGTGTACATATTTCAATATTTATACAGATAGCAGTGTAGATATTTACATGTTTATACAGATAGCGGTGTAGGTATTTCATTGTTTATAGAGATAGCGGTGTAGATATTTCCATGTTTATACAGATAGCGGTGTAGATATTTCCATGTTTATAGAGATGGCTGTGTACACATTTCCATGTTTTTACAGATGGCGGTGTAGATATTTCCATGTTTATTCAGATGGTGGTGTAGATATTTCCATGTTTATACAGATGTCGGTGTAGTGATTTCCATGTTTATAGAGATAGCGGTGAAGATATTTCCATGTTTATAGAGATGGCGGTGTAGGTATTTCCATGTTTATGCAGATGGCCGTGTAGATATTTCCATGTTTATGAAGATGGCGGTGTAGATATTTCAATGTTTATAGAGATGGCGGTGTAAATATTTTCATGTTTATACAGATAGCGGTGCACATATTTCCATGTTTACACAGATAGCGCTGTGGATATTTTCCATGTTTACACAGGGTTGTAGATATTTACATGTTTGCACAGATTGCGGTGTAGATATATCCATCTTTAAACAGAGAGCGGTGTAGATATTTCCATGTTTACACAGATAGCTGTGTAGATATTTCCATGTTTACACGGATAGCTTTGTAGATATTTACATGTTCATACAGATAGCGGTGTAGGTATTTCCATGTTTATACAGATAGCGGTGGAGATATTTCCATGTTTATAGTAATAGTGGTTTAGATATTTTCTTGTTTATAGAGATAGCGGTGTAGACATTTCCATGTTTATAGAGATAGCGGTGTACATATTTCCATGTTAGTACAGATAGCGGTGTAGATATTTCCATGTTTATATATATGGAGGTGTAGATATTTCCATGTTTGTGCAGATGACCGTGTAGGTATTTCCATGTTTTTACAGATGGCAGTCTAGAAATTTACATGTTTATACAGATAGCGGTGTGGATATTTCCATGTTTATATAGATAGCGGTGTAGTCATTTTCATCTTTTTAGAGATGGCTGTGTAGATATTTCGATTTTTATACAGATGGCATGGTAGTTATTTCCATGTTTATACAGATGGTGGTGTAGATATTTCTATGTTTATGCAGAAGACTGCGTAGGTATTTCCATGTTTATACAGATGGCGGTGCAGATATTTCCATGTTTATAGAAATAGCGGTGTAGATATTTCCATGTTTATAGAGATAGCAGTGTAATTATTTCCATGTTTACACAGTTAGTGGTGGGTGTTCATCTTTCCATGTTTATACAGATAGCTTTGTAGATATTTCCATGTTTATACAGATAGCGGTTTAGATATCTCCATGTTTATTCAGATCGCGGTGTAGATATTTCCATCTTTCTACCGATGGCAGTGTAGGTATTTCCATGTTTATACAGATGGCGGTGTAGATATTTATAAGTTTATAAATATGGCGGTGTAGGTATTTCCCTGTTTATGTAGATGGCGAAGTAGTTATTTTCATGTTTATGGAGATAGCGGTTTAGATATTTCCCTGTTTATACAGATGACTGTGTAGATATTTCCATGTGTATACAGATGGCAGTGTAGACATTTCCATGTTTATACAGATGGCGGTGTAGATATTTCCATGTTTATAGAGATAGTGGTGTAGATATTTCCAGGTTTATACAGATAGCCTTGTAGATTTTTCCGAGTTTATACAGAAAGCGGTGTAGATATTTCCATGTTTATACAGATCTAGGTGTAGATATTTATATGTTTATATAGATGGCGGTGAAGATATTTCCATGTTTATAGAGATAGCTGTATAGATATTTCCATGTTTATACACATATCCTTGTAGTTATTTCCATCTTTCTACTGATGGCACTGTAGGTATTTCCATGTTCATGCAGATGGCGGTGCAGATATTTACATGTTTATGTAGATGGCGGTGTAGATATTTGCATTTTTATTGAGATGGCGGTGTAGATATTTCCATGTTTATAGAGATAGCGGTGTAGATATTTCCATGTTTATACAGATAGCGGTGTAGATATTTCCATGTTCATACAGCTCGCGGTGTAGATATTTCCATGTTTATACAGATCATGGTGTAGATATTTCCACGTTTATACAGATAGCGTTATAGATATTTTCATGTTTATGCAGATGGCGGTGTAGATATTTCCATGTTTTTCAGATGGCGGTGTAGACATTTCCATGTTTATACTGATGACTGTGTAGATATTTCCATGGTTTTACAGATGGCGGTGTAGATATTTCCATGTTTATCGAGATAGCTGTGTAGATTTTCCATGCTTATGTAGATGGCGGTGTAGGTATTTCCTTGTTTATGTAAATGGCGGTTTATATATTTACATGTTTATAGAGATGGTGCTGTATATATTTCCATGTTTATAGAGATAACGGTCTAGATATTTCTATGTTCATAGAGATAGCGGTGCAGTTATTTCCATGTTTATAGAGATAGCGGTGTAGATACTTCCATGTTTATACAGATAGCAGTATTGGTATTTCCTTGTTTATACAGGGTGTGGTGTAGATATTACCATATTTAAACAGATGGTGGTGTAGATATTTCTATGTTTATACAGAGGACTGCGTATGTATTTCCATGTTTATACACATGGCGGTGTAGATATTTCTATGTTTATAGAGATATCGGTGTAGATATTTCCATCTTTATACAGATGGCTGTGTAGGTATTACCATGTTTATGGAGACTGCGGTGTAGATATTTCCATGTTTATACAGATGGCTGTGTAGATATTTCCATGTTTATAGAGATAGCGATGTAGATATTTCTATGTTTATACAGATGGCTGTGAAGATATTTCCGTGTTTATAGAGGTAACAGTGTAGATATTCCCATTTTTATACAGATAGCAATGTATGTATTTCCGTGATTTTACAGATAGCGTTGCAGATATTTCCTTGTTTATACAGATAGCGGTGTAGATATTTCCACGTTTCTACAGATGGCGGTGTAGATATTTCCAAGCTTATGCAGATGATGGTGTATATAATTCCACGTTTATAGACATGGAGGTGGAGATATTTCCATGTTTATGGAGATAGCGGTGTAGATATTTCCATGTTTATAGAGATTGCGGTGTAGGTATTTCCATGTATATAGTGATAGCGGTGTAATTATCTCCATGATTGTACAGATAGCGGTGTAGGTATTTCCATGTTTTTACGTATTGTGGTGTTGATATACATGTTTATAGGGATAGCGGTGAAGATATTTCCATGTTTATATAGATACCGGTGTAGGTATCTCCAGGTTTGTACAGATAACTTTATAGATATTTCCATGTTTATAGAGATTGCTGTGTAGATATTTCCATGTTTATACAGATGGCGGTGTAGATATTTGCATGTTAATACACATGGTGGTGAAGACATTTCCAGGTTTATGGAGATAACGGTGTAGGTATTTCCATGTTTATACAGATAGCGGTGTGGATATTTCCATGTTTATAGAGATAGCGGTGTACATATTTCAATATTTATACAGATAGCAGTGTAGATATTTACATGTTTATACAGATAGCGGTGTAGGTATTTCATTGTTTATAGAGATAGCGGTGTAGATATTTCCATGTTTATACAGATAGCGGTGTAGATATTTCCATGTTTATAGAGATGGCTGTGTACACATTTCCATGTTTTTACAGATGGCGGTGTAGATATTTTCATGTTTATTCAGATGGTGGTGTAGATATTTCCATGTTTATACAGATGTCGGTGTAGTGATTTCCATGTTTATAGAGATAGCGGTGAAGATATTTCCATGTTTATAGAGATGGCGGTGTAGGTATTTCCATGTTTATGCAGATGGCCGTGTAGATATTTCCATGTTTATGAAGATGGCGGTGTAGATATTTCAATGTTTATAGAGATGGCGGTGTAAATATTTTCATGTTTATACAGATAGCGGTGCACATATTTCCATGTTTACACAGATAGCGCTGTGGATATTTTCCATGTTTACACAGGGTTGTAGATATTTACATGTTTGCACAGATTGCGGTGTAGATATATCCATCTTTAAACAGAGAGCGGTGTAGATATTTCCATGTTTACACAGATAGCTGTGTAGATATTTCCATGTTTACACGGATAGCTTTGTAGATATTTACATGTTCATACACATAGCGGTGTAGGTATTTCCATGTTTATACAGATAGCGGTGGAGATATTTCCATGTTTATAGTAATAGTGGTTTAGATATTTTCTTGTTTATAGAGATAGCGGTGTAGACATTTTCATGTTTATAGAGATAGCGGTGTAGATATTTCCAACTTTATACAGATAGTGGTGTAGACATTTCCATGTTTATAGAGATAGCGGTGTACATATTTCCATGTTAGTACAGATAGCGGTGTAGATATTTCCATGTTTATATATATGGAGGTGTAGATATTTCCATGTTTGTGCAGATGACCGTGTAGGTATTTCCATGTTTTTACAGATGGCAGTCTAGAAATTTACATGTTTATACAGATAGCAGTGTGGATATTTCCATGTTTATATAGATAGCGGTGTAGTCATTTTCATCTTTTTAGAGATGGCTGTGTAGATATTTCGATTTTTATACAGATGGCATGGTAGTTATTTCCATGTTTATACAGATGGTGGTGTAGATATTTCTATGTTTATGCAGAAGACTGCGTAGGTATTTCCATGTTTATACAGATGGCGGTGCAGATATTTCCATGTTTATAGAAATAGCGGTGTAGATATTTCCATGTTTATAGAGATAGCAGTGTAATTATTTCCATGTTTACACAGTTAGTGGTGGGTGTTCATCTTTCCATGTTTATACAGATAGCTTTGTAGATATTTCCATGTTTATACAGATAGCGGTTTAGATATCTCCATGTTTATTCAGATCGCGGTGTAGATATTTCCATCTTTCTACCGATGGCAGTGTAGGTATTTCCATGTTTATACAGATGGCGGTGTAGATATTTATAAGTTTATAAATATGGCGGTGTAGGTATTTCCCTGTTTATGTAGATGGCGAAGTAGTTATTTTCATGTTTATGGAGATAGCGGTTTAGATATTTCCCTGTTTATACAGATGACTGTGTAGATATTTCCATGTGTATACAGATGGCAGTGTAGACATTTCCATGTTTATACAGATGGCGGTGTAGATATTTCCATGTTTATAGAGATAGTGGTGTAGATATTTCCAGGTTTATACAGATAGCCTTGTAGATTTTTCCGTGTTTATACAGAAAGCGGTGTAGATATTTCCATGTTTATACAGATCTAGGTGTAGATATTTATATGTTTATATAGATGGCGGTGAAGATATTTCCATGTTTATAGAGATAGCTCTATAGATATTTCCATGTTTATACACATATCCTTGTAGTTATTTCCATCTTTCTACTGATGGCACTGTAGGTATTTCCATGTTCATGCAGATGGCGGTGCAGATATTTACATGTTTATGTAGATGGCGGTGTAGATATTTGCATTTTTATTGAGATGGCGGTGTAGATATTTCCATGTTTATAGAGATAGCGGTGTAGATATTTCCATGTTTATACAGATAGCGGTGTAGATATTTCCATGTTCATACAGCTCGCGGTGTAGATATTTCCATGTTTATACAGATCATGGTGTAGATATTTCCACGTTTATACAGATAGCGTTATAGATATTTTCATGTTTATGCAGATGGCGGTGTAGATATTTCCATGTTTTTCAGATGGCGGTGTAGACATTTCCATGTTTATACTGATGACTGTGTAGATATTTCCATGGTTTTACAGATGGCGGTGTAGATATTTCCATGTTTATCGAGATAGCTGTGTAGATTTTCCATGCTTATGTAGATGGCGGTGTAGGTATTTCCTTGTTTATGTAAATGGCGGTTTATATATTTACATGTTTATAGAGATGGCGCTGTATATATTTCCATGTTTATAGAGATAACGGTCTAGATATTTCTATGTTCATAGAGATAGCGGTGCAGTTATTTCCATGTTTATAGAGATAGCGGTGTAGATACTTCCATGTTTATACAGATAGCAGTATTGGTATTTCCTTGTTTATACAGGGTGTGGTGTAGATATTACCATATTTAAACAGATGGTGGTGTAGATATTTCTATGTTTATACAGAGGACTGCGTATGTATTTCCATGTTTATACACATGGCGGTGTAGATATTTCTATGTTTATAGAGATATCGGTGTAGATATTTCCATCTTTATACAGATGGCTGTGTAGGTATTACCATGTTTATGGAGACTGCGGTGTAGATATTTCCATGTTTATACAGATGGCTGTGTAGATATTTCCATGTTTATAGAGATAGCGATGTAGATATTTCTATGTTTATACAGATGGCTGTGAAGATATTTCCGTGTTTATAGAGGTAGCAGTGTAGATATTCCCATTTTTATACAGATAGCAATGTATGTATTTCCGTGATTTTACAGATAGCGTTGCAGATATTTCCTTGTTTATACAGATAGCGGTGTAGATATTTCCACGTTTCTACAGATGGCGGTGTAGATATTTCCAAGCTTATGCAGATGATGGTGTATATAATTCCACGTTTATAGACATGGAGGTGGAGATATTTCCATGTTTATGGAGATAGCGGTGTAGATATTTCCATGTTTATAGAGATTGCGGTGTAGGTATTTCCATGTATATAGTGATAGCGGTGTAATTATCTCCATGATTGTACAGATAGCGGTGTAGGTATTTCCATGTTTTTACGTATTGTGGTGTTGATATACATGTTTATAGGGATAGCGGTGAAGATATTTCCATGTTTATATAGATACCGGTGTAGGTATCTCCAGGTTTGTACAGATAACTTTATAGATATTTCCATGTTTATAGAGATTGCTGTGTAGATATTTCCATGTTTATACAGATGGCGGTGTAGATATTTGCATGTTAATACACATGGTGGTGAAGACATTTCCAGGTTTATGGAGATAACGGTGTAGGTATTTCCATGTTTATACAGATAGCGGTGTGGATATTTCCATGTTTATAGAGATAGCGGTGTACATATTTCAATATTTATACAGATAGCAGTGTAGATATTTACATGTTTATACAGATAGCGGTGTAGGTATTTCATTGTTTATAGAGATAGCGGTGTAGATATTTCCATGTTTATACAGATAGCGGTGTAGATATTTCCATGTTTATAGAGATGGCTGTGTACACATTTCCATGTTTTTACAGATGGCGGTGTAGATATTTTCATGTTTATTCAGATGGTGGTGTAGATATTTCCATGTTTATACAGATGTCGGTGTAGTGATTTCCATGTTTATAGAGATAGCGGTGAAGATATTTCAATGTTTATAGAGATGGCGGTGTAAATATTTTCATGTTTATACAGATAGCGGTGCACATAATTCCATGTTTACACAGATAGCGCTGTGGATATTTTCCATGTTTACACAGGGTTGTAGATATTTACATGTTTGCACAGATTGCGGTGTAGATATATCCATCTTTAAACAGAGAGCGGTGTAGATATTTCCATGTTTACACAGATAGCTGTGTAGATATTTCCATGTTTACACGGATAGCTTTGTAGATATTTACATGTTCATACAGATAGCGGTGTAGGTATTTCCATGTTTATACAGATAGCGGTGGAGATATTTCCATGTTTATAGTAATAGTGGTTTAGATATTTTCTTGTTTATAGAGATAGCGGTGTAGACATTTCCATGTTTATAGAGATAGCGGTGTAGATATTTCCAACTTTATACAGATAGTGGTGTAGACATTTCCATGTTTATAGAGATAGCGGTGTACATATTTCCATGTTAGTACAGATAGCGGTGTAGATATTTCCATGTTTATATATATGGAGGTGTAGATATTTCCATGTTTGTGCAGATGACCGTGTAGGTATTTCCATGTTTTTACAGATGGCAGTCTAGAAATTTACATGTTTATACAGATAGCGGTGTGGATATTTCCATGTTTATATAGATAGCGGTGTAGTCATTTTCATCTTTTTAGAGATGGCTGTGTAGATATTTCGATTTTTATACAGATGGCATGGTAGTTATTTCCATGTTTATACAGATGGTGGTGTAGATATTTCTATGTTTATGCAGAAGACTGCGTAGGTATTTCCATGTTTATACAGATGGCGGTGCAGATATTTCCATGTTTATAGAAATAGCGGTGTAGATATTTCCATGTTTATAGAGATAGCAGTGTAATTATTTCCATGTTTACACAGTTAGTGGTGGGTGTTCATCTTTCCATGTTTATACAGATAGCTTTGTAGATATTTCCATGTTTATACAGATAGCGGTTTAGATATCTCCATGTTTATTCAGATCGCGGTGTAGATATTTCCATCTTTCTACCGATGGCAGTGTAGGTATTTCCATGTTTATACAGATGGCGGTGTAGATATTTATAAGTTTATAAATATGGCGGTGTAGGTATTTCCCTGTTTATGTAGATGGCGAAGTAGTTATTTTCATGTTTATGGAGATAGCGGTTTAGATATTTCCCTGTTTATACAGATGACTGTGTAGATATTTCCATGTGTATACAGATGGCAGTGTAGACATTTCCATGTTTATACAGATGGCGGTGTAGATATTTCCATGTTTATAGAGATAGTGGTGTAGATATTTCCAGGTTTATACAGATAGCCTTGTAGATTTTTCCGAGTTTATACAGAAAGCGGTGTAGATATTTCCATGTTTATACAGATCTAGGTGTAGATATTTATATGTTTATATAGATGGCGGTGAAGATATTTCCATGTTTATAGAGATAGCTGTATAGATATTTCCATGTTTATACACATATCCTTGTAGTTATTTCCATCTTTCTACTGATGGCACTGTAGGTATTTCCATGTTCATGCAGATGGCGGTGCAGATATTTACATGTTTATGTAGATGGCGGTGTAGATATTTGCATTTTTATTGAGATGGCGGTGTAGATATTTCCATGTTTATAGAGATAGCGGTGTAGATATTTCCATGTTTATACAGATAGCGGTGTAGATATTTCCATGTTCATACAGCTCGCGGTGTAGATATTTCCATGTTTATACAGATCATGGTGTAGATATTTCCACGTTTATACAGATAGCGTTATAGATATTTTCATGTTTATGCAGATGGCGGTGTAGATATTTCCATGTTTTTCAGATGGCGGTGTAGACATTTCCATGTTTATACTGATGACTGTGTAGATATTTCCATGGTTTTACAGATGGCGGTGTAGATATTTCCATGTTTATCGAGATAGCTGTGTAGATTTTCCATGCTTATGTAGATGGCGGTGTAGGTATTTCCTTGTTTATGTAAATGGCGGTTTATATATTTACATGTTTATAGAGATGGTGCTGTATATATTTCCATGTTTATAGAGATAACGGTCTAGATATTTCTATGTTCATAGAGATAGCGGTGCAGTTATTTCCATGTTTATAGAGATAGCGGTGTAGATACTTCCATGTTTATACAGATAGCAGTATTGGTATTTCCTTGTTTATACAGGGTGTGGTGTAGATATTACCATATTTAAACAGATGGTGGTGTAGATATTTCTATGTTTATACAGAGGACTGCGTATGTATTTCCATGTTTATACACATGGCGGTGTAGATATTTCTATGTTTATAGAGATATCGGTGTAGATATTTCCATCTTTATACAGATGGCTGTGTAGGTATTACCATGTTTATGGAGACTGCGGTGTAGATATTTCCATGTTTATACAGATGGCTGTGTAGATATTTCCATGTTTATAGAGATAGCGATGTAGATATTTCTATGTTTATACAGATGGCTGTGAAGATATTTCCGTGTTTATAGAGGTAACAGTGTAGATATTCCCATTTTTATACAGATAGCAATGTATGTATTTCCGTGATTTTACAGATAGCGTTGCAGATATTTCCTTGTTTATACAGATAGCGGTGTAGATATTTCCACGTTTCTACAGATGGCGGTGTAGATATTTCCAAGCTTATGCAGATGATGGTGTATATAATTCCACGTTTATAGACATGGAGGTGGAGATATTTCCATGTTTATGGAGATAGCGGTGTAGATATTTCCATGTTTATAGAGATTGCGGTGTAGGTATTTCCATGTATATAGTGATAGCGGTGTAATTATCTCCATGATTGTACAGATAGCGGTGTAGGTATTTCCATGTTTTTACGTATTGTGGTGTTGATATACATGTTTATAGGGATAGCGGTGAAGATATTTCCATGTTTATATAGATACCGGTGTAGGTATCTCCAGGTTTGTACAGATAACTTTATAGATATTTCCATGTTTATAGAGATTGCTGTGTAGATATTTCCATGTTTATACAGATGGCGGTGTAGATATTTGCATGTTAATACACATGGTGGTGAAGACATTTCCAGGTTTATGGAGATAACGGTGTAGGTATTTCCATGTTTATACAGATAGCGGTGTGGATATTTCCATGTTTATAGAGATAGCGGTGTACATATTTCAATATTTATACAGATAGCAGTGTAGATATTTACATGTTTATACAGATAGCGGTGTAGGTATTTCATTGTTTATAGAGATAGCGGTGTAGATATTTCCATGTTTATACAGATAGCGGTGTAGATATTTCCATGTTTATAGAGATGGCTGTGTACACATTTCCATGTTTTTACAGATGGCGGTGTAGATATTTTCATGTTTATTCAGATGGTGGTGTAGATATTTCCATGTTTATACAGATGTCGGTGTAGTGATTTCCATGTTTATAGAGATAGCGGTGAAGATATTTCCATGTTTATAGAGATGGCGGTGTAGGTATTTCCATGTTTATGCAGATGGCCGTGTAGATATTTCCATGTTTATGAAGATGGCGGTGTAGATATTTCAATGTTTATAGAGATGGCGGTGTAAATATTTTCATGTTTATACAGATAGCGGTGCACATATTTCCATGTTTACACAGATAGCGCTGTGGATATTTTCCATGTTTACACAGGGTTGTAGATATTTACATGTTTGCACAGATTGCGGTGTAGATATATCCATCTTTAAACAGAGAGCGGTGTAGATATTTCCATGTTTACACAGATAGCTGTGTAGATATTTCCATGTTTACACGGATAGCTTTGTAGATATTTACATGTTCATACACATAGCGGTGTAGGTATTTCCATGTTTATACAGATAGCGGTGGAGATATTTCCATGTTTATAGTAATAGTGGTTTAGATATTTTCTTGTTTATAGAGATAGCGGTGTAGACATTTTCATGTTTATAGAGATAGCGGTGTAGATATTTCCAACTTTATACAGATAGTGGTGTAGACATTTCCATGTTTATAGAGATAGCGGTGTACATATTTCCATGTTAGTACAGATAGCGGTGTAGATATTTCCATGTTTATATATATGGAGGTGTAGATATTTCCATGTTTGTGCAGATGACCGTGTAGGTATTTCCATGTTTTTACAGATGGCAGTCTAGAAATTTACATGTTTATACAGATAGCGGTGTGGATATTTCCATGTTTATATAGATAGCGGTGTAGTCATTTTCATCTTTTTAGAGATGGCTGTGTAGATATTTCGATTTTTATACAGATGGCATGGTAGTTATTTCCATGTTTATACAGATGGTGGTGTAGATATTTCTATGTTTATGCAGAAGACTGCGTAGGTATTTCCATGTTTATACAGATGGCGGTGCAGATATTTCCATGTTTATAGAAATAGCGGTGTAGATATTTCCATGTTTATAGAGATAGCAGTGTAATTATTTCCATGTTTACACAGTTAGTGGTGTGTGTTCATCTTTCCATGTTTATACAGATAGCTTTGTAGATATTTCCATGTTTATACAGATAGCGGTTTAGATATCTCCATGTTTATTCAGATCGCGGTGTAGATATTTCCATCTTTCTACCGATGGCAGTGTAGGTATTTCCATGTTTATACAGATGGCGGTGTAGATATTTATAAGTTTATAAATATGGCGGTGTAGGTATTTCCCTGTTTATGTAGATGGCGAAGTAGTTATTTTCATGTTTATGGAGATAGCGGTTTAGATATTTCCCTGTTTATACAGATGACTGTGTAGATATTTCCATGTGTATACAGATGGCAGTGTAGACATTTCCATGTTTATACAGATGGCGGTGTAGATATTTCCATGTTTATAGAGATAGTGGTGTAGATATTTCCAGGTTTATACAGATAGCCTTGTAGATTTTTCCGTGTTTATACAGAAAGCGGTGTAGATATTTCCATGTTTATACAGATCTAGGTGTAGATATTTATATGTTTATATAGATGGCGGTGAAGATATTTCCATGTTTATAGAGATAGCTCTATAGATATTTCCATGTTTATACACATATCCTTGTAGTTATTTCCATCTTTCTACTGATGGCACTGTAGGTATTTCCATGTTCATGCAGATGGCGGTGCAGATATTTACATGTTTATGTAGATGGCGGTGTAGATATTTGCATTTTTATTGAGATGGCGGTGTAGATATTTCCATGTTTATAGAGATAGCGGTGTAGATATTTCCATGTTTATACAGATAGCGGTGTAGATATTTCCATGTTCATACAGCTCGCGGTGTAGATATTTCCATGTTTATACAGATCATGGTGTAGATATTTCCACGTTTATACAGATAGCGTTATAGATATTTTCATGTTTATGCAGATGGCGGTGTAGATATTTCCATGTTTTTCAGATGGCGGTGTAGACATTTCCATGTTTATACTGATGACTGTGTAGATATTTCCATGGTTTTACAGATGGCGGTGTAGATATTTCCATGTTTATCGAGATAGCTGTGTAGATTTTCCATGCTTATGTAGATGGCGGTGTAGGTATTTCCTTGTTTATGTAAATGGCGGTTTATATATTTACATGTTTATAGAGATGGCGCTGTATATATTTCCATGTTTATAGAGATAACGGTCTAGATATTTCTATGTTCATAGAGATAGCGGTGCAGTTATTTCCATGTTTATAGAGATAGCGGTGTAGATACTTCCATGTTTATACAGATAGCAGTATTGGTATTTCCTTGTTTATACAGGGTGTGGTGTAGATATTACCATATTTAAACAGATGGTGGTGTAGATATTTCTATGTTTATACAGAGGACTGCGTATGTATTTCCATGTTTATACACATGGCGGTGTAGATATTTCTATGTTTATAGAGATATCGGTGTAGATATTTCCATCTTTATACAGATGGCTGTGTAGGTATTACCATGTTTATGGAGACTGCGGTGTAGATATTTCCATGTTTATACAGATGGCTGTGTAGATATTTCCATGTTTATAGAGATAGCGATGTAGATATTTCTATGTTTATACAGATGGCTGTGAAGATATTTCCGTGTTTATAGAGGTAGCAGTGTAGATATTCCCATTTTTATACAGATAGCAATGTATGTATTTCCGTGATTTTACAGATAGCGTTGCAGATATTTCCTTGTTTATACAGATAGCGGTGTAGATATTTCCACGTTTCTACAGATGGCGGTGTAGATATTTCCAAGCTTATGCAGATGATGGTGTATATAATTCCACGTTTATAGACATGGAGGTGGAGATATTTCCATGTTTATGGAGATAGCGGTGTAGATATTTCCATGTTTATAGAGATTGCGGTGTAGGTATTTCCATGTATATAGTGATAGCGGTGTAATTATCTCCATGATTGTACAGATAGCGGTGTAGGTATTTCCATGTTTTTACGTATTGTGGTGTTGATATACATGTTTATAGGGATAGCGGTGAAGATATTTCCATGTTTATATAGATACCGGTGTAGGTATCTCCAGGTTTGTACAGATAACTTTATAGATATTTCCATGTTTATAGAGATTGCTGTGTAGATATTTCCATGTTTATACAGATGGCGGTGTAGATATTTGCATGTTAATACACATGGTGGTGAAGACATTTCCAGGTTTATGGAGATAACGGTGTAGGTATTTCCATGTTTATACAGATAGCGGTGTGGATATTTCCATGTTTATAGAGATAGCGGTGTACATATTTCAATATTTATACAGATAGCAGTGTAGATATTTACATGTTTATACAGATAGCGGTGTAGGTATTTCATTGTTTATAGAGATAGCGGTGTAGATATTTCCATGTTTATACAGATAGCGGTGTAGATATTTCCATGTTTATAGAGATGGCTGTGTACACATTTCCATGTTTTTACAGATGGCGGTGTAGATATTTTCATGTTTATTCAGATGGTGGTGTAGATATTTCCATGTTTATACAGATGTCGGTGTAGTGATTTCCATGTTTATAGAGATAGCGGTGAAGATATTTCCATGTTTATAGAGATGGCGGTGTAGGTATTTCCATGTTTATGCAGATGGCCGTGTAGATATTTCCATGTTTATGAAGATGGCGGTGTAGATATTTCAATGTTTATAGAGATGGCGGTGTAAATATTTTCATGTTTATACAGATAGCGGTGCACATATTTCCATGTTTACACAGATAGCGCTGTGGATATTTTCCATGTTTACACAGGGTTGTAGATATTTACATGTTTGCACAGATTGCGGTGTAGATATATCCATCTTTAAACAGAGAGCGGTGTAGATATTTCCATGTTTACACAGATAGCTGTGTAGATATTTCCATGTTTACACGGATAGCTTTGTAGATATTTACATGTTCATACACATAGCGGTGTAGGTATTTCCATGTTTATACAGATAGCGGTGGAGATATTTCCATGTTTATAGTAATAGTGGTTTAGATATTTTCTTGTTTATAGAGATAGCGGTGTAGACATTTTCATGTTTATAGAGATAGCGGTGTAGATATTTCCAACTTTATACAGATAGTGGTGTAGACATTTCCATGTTTATAGAGATAGCGGTGTACATATTTCCATGTTAGTACAGATAGCGGTGTAGATATTTCCATGTTTATATATATGGAGGTGTAGATATTTCCATGTTTGTGCAGATGACCGTGTAGGTATTTCCATGTTTTTACAGATGGCAGTCTAGAAATTTACATGTTTATACAGATAGCGGTGTGGATATTTCCATGTTTATATAGATAGCGGTGTAGTCATTTTCATCTTTTTAGAGATGGCTGTGTAGATATTTCGATTTTTATACAGATGGCATGGTAGTTATTTCCATGTTTATACAGATGGTGGTGTAGATATTTCTATGTTTATGCAGAAGACTGCGTAGGTATTTCCATGTTTATACAGATGGCGGTGCAGATATTTCCATGTTTATAGAAATAGCGGTGTAGATATTTCCATGTTTATAGAGATAGCAGTGTAATTATTTCCATGTTTACACAGTTAGTGGTGGGTGTTCATCTTTCCATGTTTATACAGATAGCTTTGTAGATATTTCCATGTTTATACAGATAGCGGTTTAGATATCTCCATGTTTATTCAGATCGCGGTGTAGATATTTCCATCTTTCTACCGATGGCAGTGTAGGTATTTCCATGTTTATACAGATGGCGGTGTAGATATTTATAAGTTTATAAATATGGCGGTGTAGGTATTTCCCTGTTTATGTAGATGGCGAAGTAGTTATTTTCATGTTTATGGAGATAGCGGTTTAGATATTTCCCTGTTTATACAGATGACTGTGTAGATATTTCCATGTGTATACAGATGGCAGTGTAGACATTTCCATGTTTATACAGATGGCGGTGTAGATATTTCCATGTTTATAGAGATAGTGGTGTAGATATTTCCAGGTTTATACAGATAGCCTTGTAGATTTTTCCGTGTTTATACAGAAAGCGGTGTAGATATTTCCATGTTTATACAGATCTAGGTGTAGATATTTATATGTTTATATAGATGGCGGTGAAGATATTTCCATGTTTATAGAGATAGCTCTATAGATATTTCCATGTTTATACACATATCCTTGTAGTTATTTCCATCTTTCTACTGATGGCACTGTAGGTATTTCCATGTTCATGCAGATGGCGGTGCAGATATTTACATGTTTATGTAGATGGCGGTGTAGATATTTGCATTTTTATTGAGATGGCGGTGTAGATATTTCCATGTTTATAGAGATAGCGGTGTAGATATTTCCATGTTTATACAGATAGCGGTGTAGATATTTCCATGTTCATACAGCTCGCGGTGTAGATATTTCCATGTTTATACAGATCATGGTGTAGATATTTCCACGTTTATACAGATAGCGTTATAGATATTTTCATGTTTATGCAGATGGCGGTGTAGATATTTCCATGTTTTTCAGATGGCGGTGTAGACATTTCCATGTTTATACTGATGACTGTGTAGATATTTCCATGGTTTTACAGATGGCGGTGTAGATATTTCCATGTTTATCGAGATAGCTGTGTAGATTTTCCATGCTTATGTAGATGGCGGTGTAGGTATTTCCTTGTTTATGTAAATGGCGGTTTATATATTTACATGTTTATAGAGATGGCGCTGTATATATTTCCATGTTTATAGAGATAACGGTCTAGATATTTCTATGTTCATAGAGATAGCGGTGCAGTTATTTCCATGTTTATAGAGATAGCGGTGTAGATACTTCCATGTTTATACAGATAGCAGTATTGGTATTTCCTTGTTTATACAGGGTGTGGTGTAGATATTACCATATTTAAACAGATGGTGGTGTAGATATTTCTATGTTTATACAGAGGACTGCGTATGTATTTCCATGTTTATACACATGGCGGTGTAGATATTTCTATGTTTATAGAGATATCGGTGTAGATATTTCCATCTTTATACAGATGGCTGTGTAGGTATTACCATGTTTATGGAGACTGCGGTGTAGATATTTCCATGTTTATACAGATGGCTGTGTAGATATTTCCATGTTTATAGAGATAGCGATGTAGATATTTCTATGTTTATACAGATGGCTGTGAAGATATTTCCGT
Source organism: Pan troglodytes (assembly GCF_028858775.2). Taxonomy (NCBI): domain Eukaryota; kingdom Metazoa; phylum Chordata; class Mammalia; order Primates; family Hominidae; genus Pan; species Pan troglodytes. The sequence continues at coordinate 2,010,774 of NC_072416.2, read as the reverse complement.
GTTTATAGAGGTAGCAGTGTAGATATTCCCATTTTTATACAGATAGCAATGTATGTATTTCCGTGATTTTACAGATAGCGTTGCAGATATTTCCTTGTTTATACAGATAGCGGTGTAGATATTTCCACGTTTCTACAGATGGCGGTGTAGATATTTCCAAGCTTATGCAGATGATGGTGTATATAATTCCACGTTTATAGACATGGAGGTGGAGATATTTCCATGTTTATGGAGATAGCGGTGTAGATATTTCCATGTTTATAGAGATTGCGGTGTAGGTATTTCCATGTATATAGTGATAGCGGTGTAATTATCTCCATGATTGTACAGATAGCGGTGTAGGTATTTCCATGTTTTTACGTATTGTGGTGTTGATATACATGTTTATAGGGATAGCGGTGAAGATATTTCCATGTTTATATAGATACCGGTGTAGGTATCTCCAGGTTTGTACAGATAACTTTATAGATATTTCCATGTTTATAGAGATTGCTGTGTAGATATTTCCATGTTTATACAGATGGCGGTGTAGATATTTGCATGTTAATACACATGGTGGTGAAGACATTTCCAGGTTTATGGAGATAACGGTGTAGGTATTTCCATGTTTATACAGATAGTGGTGTGGATATTTCCATGTTTATAGAGATAGCGGTGTACATATTTCAATATTTATACAGATAGCAGTGTAGATATTTACATGTTTATACAGATAGCGGTGTAGGTATTTCATTGTTTATAGAGATAGCGGTGTAGATATTTCCATGTTTATACAGATAGCGGTGTAGATATTTCCATGTTTATAGAGATGGCTGTGTACACATTTCCATGTTTTTACAGATGGCGGTGTAGATATTTTCATGTTTATTCAGATGGTGGTGTAGATATTTCCATGTTTATACAGATGTCGGTGTAGTGATTTCCATGTTTATAGAGATAGCGGTGAAGATATTTCCATGTTTATAGAGATGGCGGTGTAGGTATTTCCATGTTTATGCAGATGGCCGTGTAGATATTTCCATGTTTATGAAGATGGCGGTGTAGATATTTCAATGTTTATAGAGATGGCGGTGTAAATATTTTCATGTTTATACAGATAGCGGTGCACATATTTCCATGTTTACACAGATAGCGCTGTGGATATTTTCCATGTTTACACAGGGTTGTAGATATTTACATGTTTGCACAGATTGCGGTGTAGATATATCCATCTTTAAACAGAGAGCGGTGTAGATATTTCCATGTTTACACAGATAGCTGTGTAGATATTTCCATGTTTACACGGATAGCTTTGTAGATATTTACATGTTCATACACATAGCGGTGTAGGTATTTCCATGTTTATACAGATAGCGGTGGAGATATTTCCATGTTTATAGTAATAGTGGTTTAGATATTTTCTTGTTTATAGAGATAGCGGTGTAGACATTTTCATGTTTATAGAGATAGCGGTGTAGATATTTCCAACTTTATACAGATAGTGGTGTAGACATTTCCATGTTTATAGAGATAGCGGTGTACATATTTCCATGTTAGTACAGATAGCGGTGTAGATATTTCCATGTTTATATATATGGAGGTGTAGATATTTCCATGTTTGTGCAGATGACCGTGTAGGTATTTCCATGTTTTTACAGATGGCAGTCTAGAAATTTACATGTTTATACAGATAGCGGTGTGGATATTTCCATGTTTATATAGATAGCGGTGTAGTCATTTTCATCTTTTTAGAGATGGCTGTGTAGATATTTCGATTTTTATACAGATGGCATGGTAGTTATTTCCATGTTTATACAGATGGTGGTGTAGATATTTCTATGTTTATGCAGAAGACTGCGTAGGTATTTCCATGTTTATACAGATGGCGGTGCAGATATTTCCATGTTTATAGAAATAGCGGTGTAGATATTTCCATGTTTATAGAGATAGCAGTGTAATTATTTCCATGTTTACACAGTTAGTGGTGGGTGTTCATCTTTCCATGTTTATACAGATAGCTTTGTAGATATTTCCATGTTTATACAGATAGCGGTTTAGATATCTCCATGTTTATTCAGATCGCGGTGTAGATATTTCCATCTTTCTACCGATGGCAGTGTAGGTATTTCCATGTTTATACAGATGGCGGTGTAGATATTTATAAGTTTATAAATATGGCGGTGTAGGTATTTCCCTGTTTATGTAGATGGCGAAGTAGTTATTTTCATGTTTATGGAGATAGCGGTTTAGATATTTCCCTGTTTATACAGATGACTGTGTAGATATTTCCATGTGTATACAGATGGCAGTGTAGACATTTCCATGTTTATACAGATGGCGGTGTAGATATTTCCATGTTTATAGAGATAGTGGTGTAGATATTTCCAGGTTTATACAGATAGCCTTGTAGATTTTTCCGTGTTTATACAGAAAGCGGTGTAGATATTTCCATGTTTATACAGATCTAGGTGTAGATATTTATATGTTTATATAGATGGCGGTGAAGATATTTCCATGTTTATAGAGATAGCTCTATAGATATTTCCATGTTTATACACATATCCTTGTAGTTATTTCCATCTTTCTACTGATGGCACTGTAGGTATTTCCATGTTCATGCAGATGGCGGTGCAGATATTTACATGTTTATGTAGATGGCGGAGTAGATATTTCCATGTTTATTGAGATGGCGGTGTAGATATTTCCATGTTTATAGAGATAGCGGTGTAGATATTTCCATGTTTATACAGATAGCGGTGTAGATATTTCCATGTTCATACAGCTCGCGGTGTAGATATTTCCATGTTTATACAGATCATGGTGTAGATATTTCCACGTTTATACAGATAGCGTTATAGATATTTCCATGTTTATACAGATGGCGGTGTAGATATTTCCATGTTTTTCAGATGGCGGTGTAGACATTTCCATGTTTATACTGATGACTGTGTAGATATTTCCATGGTTTTACAGATGGCGGTGTAGATATTTCCATGTTTATCGAGATAGCTGTGTAGATTTTCCATGCTTATGTAGATGGCGGTGTAGGTATTTCCTTGTTTATGTAAATGGCGGTTTATATATTTACATGTTTATAGAGATGGCGCTGTATATATTTCCATGTTTATAGAGATAACGGTCTAGATATTTCTATGTTCATAGAGATAGCGGTGCAGTTATTTCCATGTTTATAGAGATAGCGGTGTAGATACTTCCATGTTTATACAGATAGCAGTATTGGTATTTCCTTGTTTATACAGGGTGTGGTGTAGATATTACCATATTTAAACAGATGGTGGTGTAGATATTTCTATGTTTATACAGAGGACTGCGTATGTATTTCCATGTTTATACACATGGCGGTGTAGATATTTCTATGTTTATAGAGATATCGGTGTAGATATTTCCATCTTTATACAGATGGCTGTGTAGGTATTACCATGTTTATGGAGACTGTGGTGTAGATATTTCCATGTTTATACAGATGGCTGTGTAGATATTTCCATGTTTATAGAGATAGCGATGTAGATATTTCTATGTTTATACAGATGGCTGTGAAGATATTTCCGTGTTTATAGAGGTAGCAGTGTAGATATTCCCATTTTTATACAGATAGCAATGTATGTATTTCCGTGATTTTACAGATAGCGTTGCAGATATTTCCTTGTTTATACAGATAGCGGTGTAGATATTTCCACGTTTCTACAGATGGCGGTGTAGATATTTCCAAGCTTATGCAGATGATGGTGTATATAATTCCACGTTTATAGACATGGAGGTGGAGATATTTCCATGTTTATGGAGATAGCGGTGTAGATATTTCCATGTTTATAGAGATTGCGGTGTAGGTATTTCCATGTATATAGTGATAGCGGTGTAATTATCTCCATGATTGTACAGATAGCGGTGTAGGTATTTCCATGTTTTTACGTATTGTGGTGTTGATATACATGTTTATAGGGATAGCGGTGAAGATATTTCCATGTTTATATAGATACCGGTGTAGGTATCTCCAGGTTTGTACAGATAACTTTATAGATATTTCCATGTTTATAGAGATTGCTGTGTAGATATTTCCATGTTTATACAGATGGCGGTGTAGATATTTGCATGTTAATACACATGGTGGTGAAGACATTTCCAGGTTTATGGAGATAACGGTGTAGGTATTTCCATGTTTATACAGATAGCGGTGTGGATATTTCCATGTTTATAGAGATAGCGGTGTACATATTTCAATATTTATACAGATAGCAGTGTAGATATTTACATGTTTATACAGATAGCGGTGTAGGTATTTCATTGTTTATAGAGATAGCGGTGTAGATATTTCCATGTTTATACAGATAGCGGTGTAGATATTTCCATGTTTATAGAGATGGCTGTGTACACATTTCCATGTTTTTACAGATGGCGGTGTAGATATTTTCATGTTTATTCAGATGGTGGTGTAGATATTTCCATGTTTATACAGATGTCGGTGTAGTGATTTCCATGTTTATAGAGATAGCGGTGAAGATATTTCCATGTTTATAGAGATGGCGGTGTAGGTATTTCCATGTTTATGCAGATGGCCGTGTAGATATTTCCATGTTTATGAAGATGGCGGTGTAGATATTTCAATGTTTATAGAGATGGCGGTGTAAATATTTTCATGTTTATACAGATAGCGGTGCACATATTTCCATGTTTACACAGATAGCGCTGTGGATATTTTCCATGTTTACACAGGGTTGTAGATATTTACATGTTTGCACAGATTGCGGTGTAGATATATCCATCTTTAAACAGAGAGCGGTGTAGATATTTCCATGTTTACACAGATAGCTGTGTAGATATTTCCGTGTTTACCGAGATAGCGTTGTAGATATTTCCATGTTTATAGACATCGTGGTTTAGGTATTTTCATGTTTATACAGCTAGCGGTGTAGACATTTCCATGTTTATAGAGATAGCATTGTAGATATTTCCATGTTAGTGCAGACAGTGGTGAAGATATTTCCATGCTTCTACAGATAGTGGTGTAGATATTTCGATGTTTATACTGATCGTGCTGTAGATATTTCCATGTTTATACAGACTGCTATGTAGATATTTCCATGTTTATACAGGCAGCGGTGTAGACATTTACATGTTTATACAGATCACGGTGTAGATATTTCCATCTTTCTACTGATGACAGTGTAGATATTTCCATGTTTAAACAGATAGCGGTGTAGTTATTTCCATGTTTATACGAATAGCGGTGTTGGTATTTCCATGTTTATACAGATATTGATGTAGATATTTCCATGTTTACACAGCTCCCTGTGTAGATATTTCCATCTTTATACAGAGGGCAGTATGGATATTTCCATGTTTATACAGATAGCGGCGTAGATATTTCCATGATTATACAGACGGCGGTGTAGATAGTTCCATGTTTATGGAGATGGCGGAGTATATATTTTCATGTTTATGGAGATGGCGGTGTAGATATTTCCATGTTTATAGAGATGGTGGTGTAGATATTTCCATGTTTATACAGAGAGAGGTATAGATATTTTCATGTTTATAGAGATAGCGGTATAGGTATTTCCATGTTTATACAGATAGCATTGTATTTATTTCCATGTTTTTACAGATGGCTGTGTAGTTATTTCGATGTTTATACAGATGGCGTTGTAGATATTTCCATTTTTGTAGAGATAGTAGTGTAGATATTTCCATGTTTATACACATGGCTGTGTAGATATTTCCATGTCTATACAGTTAGCGGCGTAAATATTACCATGTTTATACAGATAGCTGTGTAGATATTTCCATGTTTATACAGATAACGGTGTAGATACTTCCATGTTTATACAGGTAGCGGTGTAGATATTTCCATGTTTATACAGATCGTGGTGTAGATATTTCCATCTTTCTACAGATGGCAGTGTAGAAATTGCTGTGTTCATATAGATGGAGGTGTAGATATTTCCATGTTTATACAGATCGCAGTGAAGATATTTCCATGTTTATGCAGACTGCGGTGTAGATATTTCCATGTGGATAGAGATGGCGGTGTAGATATTTCTATGTTTATAGAGATGGCGGTGAAGTTATTTCCATATTTATAGAAATAGTGGTGTAGATATTTCTATGTTTATACAGAAAGCGATGTTGGTATTTCCATATTTATACAGATTGCGGTGTAGATATTTCCATGTTTATACAGAAAGCTTTGTTGGTATTACCATATTTATACAGATACCGGTGCAGATATTTCCATGTTTCTACAGGTCGCGGTGTAGGTATTTCCATCTTTGCACAGATAGCAGTGTAGATACTTAAATGTTTACAGAGATAGAGGTGTAGATATTTCCATGTTTATACACATAGTGGTGTAGATATTTCCATGTTTATAGAGATAGCGGTGTAGATATTTCCATATTTATACAGATAGCGGTGTGGATATTTCCATGTTTCAACTGATAGCGGTGAAGATATTTCCATGTTTGTACAGATCGTGGTGTAGATATTTCCATGTTTATACAGATAGCGGAGTAGATATTTGCATCTTTATACAGGTAGAAGTGTAGAAATTTCCATGTTTATACAGATCACGGTGTAGATATTTCCATGATTATACAGATGGTAATGTAAATATTTCCATGTTTATAGAGATAGCGGTGTAGATATTTCCAGGTTCATAGAGATGGCGGTGTAGGTATTTCCATGTTTATAGTGATAGCGTTGTAGATATTTCCATGTTTATAGAGATGACGGTGTAGGTATTTCCATGTTTATAGAGATAGTGGTGTAGATATTTCCATGTTTATACAGATAGCGGTGTAGATATTTCCATGTTTATAGAGATAGCGGTGTTGATGTTTCCACGTTTATACAGATAGCGGTGTAGATATTTCCATGTTTATACAGCTCGCGGTGTAGATATTTCCATGTTTATACAGATGGCAGTTTAGGTATTTCCATGTTTATTCAGAGGGCAGTGTAGATATTTCCATGTTTATGCATATAGCGGTGTAGATATTTCCATGTTCATACACATAGCGGTGTAGATATTTCCATGTTTATAAAGACAGCGGTGTAGATATGTGTTTATACAGATCATGGTATAGATATTTCCATGTTTATACTGATGGCTGTGTAGATATTTCCTTGTGTATACAGATGGCAGTGTAGATATATCCATGTTTATACAGATGGTGGTGTAGATATTTCCATGTTTATGCAGATGACTGTGAAGATATTTCATTGTTTTTACAGAAGGCGGTGTAGGTATTTCCATGTTTATAGAGATAGCCGTGTAGATATTTCCATGTTTGTAAAGATGATGTGGATATTTCCATGTTTATAGAGATGGCGGTGTAGATATTTCCACATTTATTCAGTTATCGGTGAATATATTTCCATGTTTATACAGAACGCGGTGTCGATATTTCCATGTTTATACAGAAAGCAGTGTATATATTTCCATGTTTATACAGATCGCGGTGTAGATATTTCCATGTTTATAGAGATAGCGGTGAAGATATTTCCAAGTTTACACAGAAGCGGTGTTGATATTGCCATGTTTATACAGATGACAGTGTAGATAATTCCATGTTTATACAGATGGTGGTGTAGATGTTTTAATGTTTATACAGATGACTGTGTAGATATGTCCTTGTTTTTACAGATGGCGGAGTAGATATTTCCATGTTTATAGAGATAGCGGTGTAGATATTTCCTTGTTTATAAAGGTAGCGGTGTAGAAATTTCCACGTTCATATAGATAGCGCTGTAGATATTTCCATATTTACACAGATAGCGGTGTAGATATTTCCATGTTTCTACAAATCGCGGTGTCGATATTTCCATGTTTATACAGATGGCGTTGTCGATATTTCCATGTTTATACAGATGGCGGTGTAGATATTTCCACGTTTATACAGATGGCGGTGTAGATATTTCCACGTTCATACAGATATCGTTGTAGATATTTCCACGTGTATACAGATAGCGGTGTAGATATTTCCACGTTTATAGAGATGGAGGTGCAGATATTTCCACGTTTACACAGACAGCAGTGTAGATATTTCCATCTGTATAGAGATAGCGGTGAAGATATTTCTATGTTTACACAGAGAGCGTTGGAGATATTTCCATGTTTACACAGATAGCATTGCAGATTTTTCCATGTTTGTACCGATAGCAGTGTAGTTTTTTCCATGTTTACAGATGGCGGTGTAGATATTTCCATGTTTAAGCAGATGGCGGTGTAGATGCTTCCAAGTTTATAGAGATGGTTGTGTAGATACTTCGATGTTTACAGAGATAGCAGAGTAGATATTTCCATGTTTATAGAAATAGCGGTATAGGTATTTCCATGTTTATAGTGATAGATGTGTAGATATTTCCATGTTTATACAGATAGCTGTGTAGATATTTCCATGTTTATACAGATAGGTGTGTTGATATTTCCATGTTTATAGGGATAGCGGTGTATGTATTTCCAAGTTTATACAGATAAAGTGTAGATATTTCCATGTTTACAGAGGTTGCAGTGTAGATATTTCCATGTTTATACAGATAGCGTTGTAGATATTTTCATATTTATACAGATAGCGGGGTAGATATTTCCATGTTTATGCAGATGGCGGTGTAGATATTTCCAAGTTTCTACAGATGGCAGTGTAGATATTTCCATATTTATACAGACAGCGGTGTAGATATTTCCAGGTTTATACAGATAGCGGTGTAGATATTTCCAGGTTTACAGGGATAGCGGTGTAGATATTTCCATTTTGCACAGATTACGGTGTAGATTTTTCCATCTTTACCCAGATAGCGGTGTAGATATTTCCAAGTTTACTCAGATAGTTTTGTAGATATTTCCATGTTTAAACAGATAGCGGTGTAGATATTTCCATGTTTACAAAGATAGCATTGTAGATATTTCCATGTTTATAGAGACAGCGGTGTAGATATTTCTATGTTTATACAGATAGCGGTGAAGTTATTTCCATGTTCATACAGATAGCGGTGTAGATATTTCCATGTTTCTACAGATAGCGGTGTAGATATTTCCATGTTTATACCGATATCGTTGTAGATATTTCCAAGTTTACAAAAATAGCGGTGTAGATATTTCCATCTTTGCACAGATTTCGGTGTAGATATTTTCATCTTTACACAGATAGCGGTGTAGATATTTGCAAGTTTGCACAGATAGTGTTGTAGAAATTTCCATGTTTAAACAGATTGCTATGTAGATATTTCCATGTTTACACAGATAACATTGCATATATTTTCATGTTTATACAGACAGCGGTGTAGGTATTTCTATGTTTATACTGATAGCGGTGAAGATATTCCCATTTATATACAGATAGTGGTGGAGATATTTCCATGTTTATTCAGATAATGGTGTAAATATTTCCATGTATGTACAGATAGCGGCTCAGATATTTCTATGTTTGTAGAGATAGCGTTGTAGATATTTCCATGTTTATAGAGATATCGGTGCAGATATTTCCATGTTTTTACAGATGGCTTTGTAGATATTTCCATATGTATACAGATGGCATTGTAGATATTTCCATGTTTATACAGATGGAGTTGTAGATATTTCCATGTTTATACAGATGACTGTGTAGGTATTTCGATGTTTTACAGATGGCGGTGTAGGTATTTCTATGTTTATACAGATGACTGTGTAGCTATTTCCATGTTTATACAAATCACGGTGTAGATATTTCGATGTTTATAGAGACAGCGGTATAGATATTCCCATGTTTATACAAATAGCGGTGTAGACATTTCCAAGTTTATAGAGATAGCGGTGTAGATAATTCTATATTTATACAGATACCGGTGGAGACATTTCCATGTTTATACAGATAGCGGTGTAGATATTTCAATATTTGTGCAGATTGCGGTGTAGATGTTTCCATGTTTTTACAGATAGCGGTGTACATATTTCCAAGTTTATACAGATAGCGGTGTTGATATTTCCATGTTTATAGAGAAGGCGGTGTAGGTATTTCTATGTTTATAGAGATAGTGGTGTAGATATATCCGTGTTTATACTGATAGCGGTGGAGATATTTCCATATTTACACAGATCACGGTGTAGATATTTCCATCTCTATACAGATGGCGGTGTAGATATTTCCATGTTTATACAGATTGCGGTGTAGATATTTCCATGTTTATACAGATCTTGGTGTAGATGTTTCCATGTTTATGGAGATGCTGGTGTAGATATTTTCATGTTTATAGAGATGGCGGTGTAGGTATTTCAATGTTTATAGAGATCAAGGTGTAGATATTTCCATGTTTATACCGATGGCGGTGTAGATATTTCCATGTTTATACAGATAGCGGTGTGGCTATTTCCATGTTTATACAGATAGCGGTGCAATTATTTCCATGTTTATAGAGATGGCTTTGTAGATATTTCCATGTTTATACAGATGGCAGTGTAGATATTTCCATGTTTATAAAGATAGTGATGTAGATATTTCCCTGTTTATTCAGATGACTGTGTAGGTATTTACAGGTTTATACAGTTGGCGGTGTAGATATTTCCATGTTTGTAGAGATTGCCATGTAGATATTTCCATGTTTATTCAGATAGCGGTGTAGATATTTAAATGTTTATAGAGATAGCGTTGTAGATATTTCCATATTTATACAGATATTGGTGTAGATATTTCCATGTTTATACAGATAGCGGTGTAGATATTTCCATGTTTATACCGATACCGGCATAGATATTTCCATGTTTATACAGATGACTGTGTAGATATTTCCATGTTTATACAGATGGCTGTGTAGCTATTTCCATGTTTATAAAGATAGCGTTGTAGATATTTCAATGTTTATACAGATAGCGGTGCAGATATTTCCATGTTTATAGAGATGGCGATGTAGGTATTTCCATGTATGAAGAGATTGCAGTGTAGATATTTCCATATTTACACAGATAGCGGTGTAGATATTTCCATGTTTAGAAAGATAGCTGTGTAGATATTTCCATGTTTAAACAGATAGCATTGTAGATATTTAAATCTTTATACAAATAGCGGTGTAGATATTTCCATGTGTATACATATGGCGGTGTAAATGTTTCCACGTTTGGACAGATAGCGGTGGAGATATTTCCATGTTTTTGCAAATAGCGGTGTAGATACTACCATGTTTACACAGATAGCGGTGTAGATATTTCCATATTTGCGCAGATTGTGGTGTAGATATTTCGATCTTTACGAAGATAGCGGTGTAGATATTTCCATGTTTACACAGATAGAGGTTGAAATATTTCCATGTTTATACAGATAGCGGTGGAGATATTTCCATGTTTATACAGATGGCGGTGTAGATATTTGCATCTTTATACAGATAGCCGTGTAGATATTTCCAAGTTTATACAGATAGCGGTGTAGATATTTCCATGTTTATACAGATAGCGGTGTAGATATTTCCATGTTTATACAGATGGCAGTTTAGGTATTTCCATGTTTATTCAGAGGGCAGTGTAGATATTTCCATGTTTATGCATATAGCGGTGTAGATATTTCCATGTTCATACACGTAGCGGTGTAGATATTTCCATGTTTATAAAGACAGCGGTGTAGATATGTGTTTATACAGATCATGGTATAGATATTTCCATGTTTATACTGATGGCTGTGTAGATATTTCCTTGTGTATACAGATGGCAGTGTAGATATATCCATGTTTATACAGATGGTGGTGTAGATATTTCCATGTTTATGCAGATGACTGTGAAGATATTTCATTGTTTTTACAGAAGGCGGTGTAGGTATTTCCATGTTTATAGAGATAGCCGTGTAGATATTTCCATGTTTGTAAAGATGATGTGGATATTTCCATGTTTATAGAGATGGCGGTGTAGATATTTCCACATTTATTCAGTTATCGGTGAATATATTTCCATGTTTATACAGAACGCGGTGTCGATATTTCCATGTTTATACAGAAAGCAGTGTATATATTTCCATGTTTATACAGATCGCGGTGTTTATATTTCCATGTTTATACAGATGGTGGTGTAGATATTTCCATGTTTATACAGATGGTGGTGTAGATATTTCCATGTTTATACAGATAGCGGTGTAGATATTTCCATGTTTATAGTGTTAGTGGTGTAGTTACATCCATGTTAATACAGATAGCGGTGTAGGTATATACATGTTTATACAGATAGCGGTGTAGATATTTGCATGTTTATACAGATGGCTGGGTAGATATTTCCATGTTTATACAGATGGCAGTGTAGATATTTCCATGTTTCTAACGATGGTAGTGTTGATATTTCCATGTTTATACAGATGACTGTGAAGATATTTCCACGTTTATACAGATGGTGGTGTAGATATTTTCGTGTTTATACAGATGGCAGTGTAGATATTTCCACGTTTATACAGATGGAGGTGTTAATATTTCCATGTTTATACAGATAGCGGTGTAGTTTTTTCCATGTTTATACAGATAGCAGTGTTGATATTTCCATCTTTGTAGGGATAGCGGTATAGATGGTTCCATGCTTATACAGATAGCGATGTAGGTATTTCCATGTTTATACAGATTGCTTTGTAGATATTTCCATGTCTATACAGATGACTGCGTAGATATTTCCATGTTTATATAGATGGCGGTGTAGATATTTCCATGTTTATACAGATGGCAGTCTAGATAATTCCATGTTTATACAGATGGCGGTGTAGATATTTCCCTGTTTATTGAGAGAACGGTGTAGATATTTCCATGTTTATACAGAGGGCGGTGTAGATATTTTCATGTTTATACAGATGGCAGTGTAGATAATTCCATGTTTATACAGATGGCAGTGTAGGTATTTCCATGTTTGTACAGATGGCACTGTAGATATTTCCATGTTTATACAGATGGCGGTGTAGATATTTCCATGTTTATATAGATCGTAGTGTAGATATTTCCATATTTATACAGGTAGTGGTGTAGATATTTCCGTGTTTATACAGATGGCAGTGTAGATATTTCCATGGTTATACAGATGTCAGTGTCGATATTTCTACGTTTATAAAGAGGGCAGTGTAGATATTTCCATGTTTATACAGATGGCGGTGTAGATATTTCCATGTTTATACAGATGGCGGTGTAGATATTTGCATGTTTATTCAGATGGCGGTGTAGATATTTCCATTTTTATATAGATGGCGGTGTAGATATTTCCATGTTTACACAAATGGCTCTTCAGATATTTCCACGTTTATACAGATGGCGGTGTAGATATTTCCATGTTTATACAGATGGTGGTTTAGATATTTGCATGTTTATACAGATAGCGGTGAAGATAATCCCATCCTTATACAGATGGCAGTGTAGATATTTCCATTTTTATACAGATGGCGGTGTAGATATTTCCATGTTTATACAGATGGCAGTGTAGATAATTCCATTTTTCTATAGATCGTGGTGTAGCTATTTCCATATTTATACACTAGCGGTGTAGATACTTCCATGTTTATACAGATGGCGGTGTAGATATTTCCATGGTTGTACAGATAGCGGTGTAGATATTTCCATGTTTATGGAGATGGTGGTGTAGATATTTCCATTTGTATACAGATGGCTGTGTAGATATTTCCATGTTTATACAAATGCCAGTTTAGTTATTTCCATGTTTCTAATGATGGTGGTGTAGATATTTCCATGTTTATACAGATGACTGTGTAGACAGTTCCATGTTTATACAGATGGCGGCGTAAATATTTACATGTTTATAGAGATGGCTGTGTAGATATTTCCATGTTTATACAGATGACTGTGTAGATATTTCCATGTTTAAACAGATGGCGGTGTAAATATTTACATTTTTATACAGATGGCGGTGTAGATATTTCCATGTTTATACAGAGAGCGGTGTAGGTATTTCCATGTTTATACAGAAGGCGGTGTGGATATTTGCATGTTTATACAGATGGCAGTGTAGATATTTCCATGTTTATACAGAGGGCAGTGTAGATATTTCCATGTTTATACTGATGGCAGTGTAGATATTTCCATGTTTATACAGATGGCGGTGTAGATATTTCCATGTTTATATAGATCGTGGTGTAGATATTTCCATATTTATACAGATAGTGGTATAGATATTTCAATGTTTATACAGTTGGCGGTGTAGATATTTCCATGTTTATACTGATGGCAGTGTAGATATTTATATGTTTATAAAAATGGCAGTGAAGATATTTCCATGTTTATACTGATGGCGGTGTATTTATTTCCATGTTAATACAGATGGCGTTGTAGATATTTGCATGTTTATTCAGATGGCGGTGTAGATATTTCCATGTTTATATAGATGGCGGTGAAGATATTTCCACGTTTACACAGATGGCTCTGTAGATATTTCCACGTTTATACAGATGGCGGTGTAGATATTTCCATGTTCATACAGATGTTGGTTTAGATATTTGCATGTTTATACAGATGGCGGTGCAGATAATTCCATCTTTATAGAGATGGCAGTGCAGATATTTCCATGTTTATACAGATGGCGGTGTAGATATTTCCATGTTTATACAGATGGCGGTGTAGATATTTCCATGTTTGTGCAGACAGCGGTGCAAATATTTCCATGTTTATAGTGATAGCGGTGTAGATGTTTCCAAATTTATACGGATAGTGGTGTAGATATTTCCATGTTTATACAGATAGCGGGGAAGATATTTTCATGTTTATATAGATCACGGTGTACATATTTCCATGTTTATACAGATGGCGGTGTAGATATTTCCATGTTTATACGGATTGCTGTGTAGGTATTTCCATGGTTATACAGAAGGCGGTGTAGATATTTCCATGTTTATATACATGGCGGTGTAGTTATTTCTATGTTTATACAGATAGCGGTGTTGATATTTCCATGTTTATACAGATGGTGGTGTAAATATTTCCATGTTTATACAGATGGCGGTGAAGATATTTACAGGATTATACAGATAGCGGTGTAGATATTTCCATGTTTATAGTGTTAGTGGTGTAGATATATGCATGTTTATACAGATAGGGGTGTAGGTATATACATGTTTATACAGATAGCGGTGTAGATATTTGCATGTTTATACAGATGGCTGGGTAGATATTTCCATGTTTATACAAATGGCAGTGTAGATACTTCCATGTTTCTAACGATGTTGGTGTAGATATTTCCATGTTACTACAGATGACTGTGCAGATATTTCCACATTTATACAGATGGTGGTGTAGATATTTTCGTGTTTATAGAGATGGCAGTGTAAATATTTCTATGTTTGTACAGATGGCGGTGTTGATATTTCCACGTTTATACAGATGGAGGTGTTAATATTTCCATGTTTACACAGATAGCGGTGTAGTTTTTTCCATGTTTATACAGATAGCAGTGTTGATATTTCCATCTTTGTAGGGATAGCTGTATAGATGTTTCCATGTTTGTACAGATAGCGACGTAGTTATTTCCATGTTGATACAGATTGCGGTGTAGATATTTCCATGTTTATACAGATGAAAGTGTAGATATTTCCATGTTTATATAGACGGCGGTGTAGATATTTCCATCTTTATACAGATGGCGGTGTAGATATTTCCATGTTTATACAGATGACGGTGTACATATTTCCATGTGTATACAGATGGTGGTGTAGATATTTCCACGTTCATGGAGATTCTGGTGTAGATATTTCCATGTTCACACAGATGACTGTGTAGATATTTCCATGTTTATACAGATGACGGTGTAAATATTTACATGTTTATACAGACGGCGGTGTAGATATTTCCATGTATAAATAGAACGGTTTGATATTTCCATGTTTATACAGAGGGCGGTGTAGATATTTGCATGTTTATACAGATGGCAGTGTAGATAATTCCATGTTTCTACAGATGGCAGTGTAGATATTTCCATGTTTCTACAGATAGCGGTACAGATATATCCATGTTTATGGAGATGGTGTTGTAGATATTTCCATCTGTATACAGATGGCTGTGTAGATATTTCCATGTTTATACAGATGGCAGTGTAGATATTTCCATGTTTCTAATGATGGTGGTGTAGATATTTCCATGTTTATACAGAAGACTCTGTAGATATTTCCTTGTTTATACAGATGGCGGTGTAAATATTTTCAAGTTTATACAGATGGCGGTGTAGATATTTCCATGTTTATACAGAGAGCGGTGTAGATATTTCCATGTTTATACAGATGGCAGTGTAGATATTTCCATGTTTTTACTGATGGCAGTGTAGATATTTCCATGTTTATACAGATGGCGATGTAGATATTTCGATGTTTATATAGATTGTGGTGTAGATATTTCCATACTTATACAGGTAGCGGTGAGATATTTCCATGTTTATATAGATTGTGGTGTAGATATTTCCATATTTATACTGGTAGCGGTGCAGATATTTCCATGTTTATACCGATGACGGTGTAGATATTTCCATGTTTATACAGATGGCAGTGTAGATATTTCTATGTTTATAAAGATGGCAGTGAAGGTATTTCCATGTTTATACTGATGGCTGTGTAGATATTTCCATGTTAATACAGATGGCGGTGTAGATATTTGCATGTTTATTTAGATGGCGGTGTAGATATTTCCATGTTTATATAGATGGCGGTTTAGATATTTCCACGTTTACACAGATGGCTCTGTAGATATTTCCACGTTTATACAGATGGCGGTTTAGATATTTACAGGTTTATATATATCGTGGTGTAGATATTTCCATATTTATACAGGTAGCGGTGTAGATATTTCCTTGTTTATACAGATGGCGGTGTAGATATTTCTATGTTGATAAAGATGGCAGTGAAGTTATTGCCATGTTTATACTGATGGCGGTGTAGATATTTCCACGTTTACACAGATGGCTCTGTAGATATTTTCATGTTTATATAGATGGCGGTGTAGATATTTCCATATTTATAAAGATGGTGGTTTAAATGTTTGCATGTTTATCCAGATGGCGGTGTAGATAATTCCATCTTCATACAGATTGCAGTGTAGATATTTCCATGTTTATACAGATGGCGTTGTAGGTATTTCCATGTTTATAGAGATAGCGGTGTAGATATTTCCATGTTTGTACAGATAGCGGTGTAGATACTTCCATATTTATAGAGATAGCGGTTTAGATATTTCCATGTTTATAGAGATAGCGGTGTAGATGTTTCCATATTTATATGGATAGTGGTGTAGATATTTTCATGTTTGTACAGATAGCGATGTAGATACTTCCATATTTATAGAGATAGCGGTGTAGATATTTCCATGTTTCTAACGATGGTGGCGTAAATATTTCCACCTTTATACAGATGACTCTGTAGATATTTCCATGTTTATACAGAGGGCGGTGTAGATATTTCCATGTTTATACCGATGGTGGTGTAGATATTTCCATGTCTATACAGATGGCGGTGTAGAAATTTGCATGTTTATACAGATGGCTGTGTAGATAATTCCATCTTTATACACATGGCAGTGGAGATATTTCCAAGTTTATACAGATATCGGTGTAGATATTTCCTTGTTTATATAGATCGTGGTGTAGATATTTCCATATTTATACAGGTAGCGGTGTAGATATTTCCATGTTTATACAGATTGCGGTGTAGATATTTCCATGTTTACACAGATGACTGTGTAGATATTTCCATGTTTATACAGACGGTGGTGAAGATATTTCCATGTTTATACAGATGGTGTAGATATTTATATGTTTATACAGATAACGGTGTAGGTTGTTCCATGTTTGTAGAGATTGCGGTGTAGATATTTCCACGTTTATACAGATCGCGGTGTAGATACTTCCATGTTTATACAGATGGCGGTGTAGATATTTCCACGTTTATAGAGATTGCGGTGTAGACATTTCCATGTTTATAGAGATAGCGCTGTAGTTATTTCCATGATTATAGAGATAGCTGGTAGATATTTCCATGTTTATACTCATGGCTGTGTAGGTACTTTCAAGGGTATAAAGATAGCGGTGGAGTTATTTCCTTTTTTATTAAGATGGCGGTGTATATATTTCCATGTTTATACAGAGAGCGGTGTAGATATTTCCATGTATATACAGATAGCGGTGTAGATATTTCCATGTTTACAATGATACCAGTGAAGATATTTCCATCCTTCCCCAGACTGCGTTGTAGATATTTACATCTTTACACAGATAGCGGTGTAGATATTTCCGTGGTTACAGAGATAGCTCTGTAGATATTTCCATGTTTACACACATAGCGTTGTAGATATCTCCATGTTTATAGAGATAGCGGTGTAGATATTTCCATGTGTATAGAGATGGCAGTGTAGGTATTTCCATGTTTATAGAGACAGTGGTGTAGATATTTCCTTCTTTATACAGAGAGCGGTGTAGATATTTCCATGTTTATACACATAGCGGTGTTGGTTTTTCCATGTTTTTACAGATAACGGTGTAGAGATTTCCTTGTTTATACAGCTCGCAGTGTAGATATTTCCATCTTCATAGAGATGGCAGTGTAGACGTTTTAATGTTTATACAGATAGCGGTGGAGATATTTCCATATTCATACAGATAGTGGTGTAGATATTTTCATGTTTATACAGATGGCGGTGTAGATATTTCCAAGTATATACTGATGGCGGTTTAGTTATTTGCTTGTTTATACAGATAGTAGTGTAGATATTTCCATGTGTATACAGATAGCGGTGTAGATATTTCCATGTTTATACCGATACCGGTGTAGGTGTTTCCATGTTTATACAGATATTGGTGGAGATATTTCCATGTTTATAGAGATTCCCCTGTAGATATTTCCATGTTTATACAGATAGCTGTGTAGACATTTCCATGTTTATAGAGATAGCGGTGTAGATATTTCCATATTTATAGAGAAAGCGGTGTAGTTATTTCCATGTTTATACAGATCGCCGTGTAGATGTTTCCATGTTTATACAAAAAGCGGTGTAGATATTTCCATGTTTATACTGATCATGGTGTAGATATTTCCATGTATATACAAATAGCAGTGTAGATATTCCCGTGTTTATAAAGGTAGAGGTTTAGATATTTCCATGTTTATACAGATCACGGTGTTGACATTTCCAACTTTCTACAGATGGCAGTGTAGATATTGCCACGTTTATACAGATGGCGGTGTAGATATTTCCATGTTTAAGAAGATGGCGCTGTAGATATTCCCATGTTTATGGAGATGGTGATATAGATATTTTTATGTTTATAGAGATAGCCGTGTAGATAATTCCATGTTTATTGAGATGGCGGTGTAGGTATTTCCAGGTTTATAGAGATACTGGTGTAGATATTTCCATGTTCATACAGATGGCCGTGTAGATATTTGCATGCTTATACAGAGAGTGGTGTAGATATTTCCATCTTTATACAGATGGCAGTGTAGATATTTCCATGCTTATACAGATGGCAGTGTAGATATTTCCATGTTTATAGAGATAGTGGTGTAGATATTTCCATGTTTACACAGATAGCTGTGTAGATACTTCCATGTTTACACAGATAGCGTTGTAGATATTTCCATATTTATACCGATAGCGGTGTAGATATTTCCATGTTTATAAAGATAGCTGTGTAGATATTTCCATGTTCATACAGATAGCGGTGGAGATATTTCCATGTTTATACAGATAGCCGTGTCGGTATTTCCATGATTATAGAGATAGCGATGTAGGTATTTCCATGTTTATACAGATTGCTGTGGAAATATTTCCATGTGTATACAGACGGCAATATAGATATTTCCATGTTTATAGAGATGGTGGTGTAGATATTTCCACGTGTATACAGATGGCGGTGTAGATATTTCCATGTTTATACAGATGGAGGTGTAGATATTTCCATGTTTATACAGATAGCATTGTGGATATTTCCATGTTTTTACAGATAGCGGTGTAGATATTTCCATGTTTATAGAGATTGCTGTGTAGATATTTCCATGTTTATACAGAAGGCAGGGAACATATTTGCATGTTTATACAGAAGGCGGTGCAGGTATTTCTATGTTTATACAGATGACTGTGTAGGTATTTCCATGTTTATACAGATGGGGGTGTTGATATTTCCATGTTTATAGAGACAGAGGTGTAGACATTTCCATGTTTATACAATAACAGTGTAGACATTTCAAAGTTTATAGAGATAGCGGTGTACATAGTTCCATATTTATACACATAGCGGGGTAGATATTTCCATTTTTATACAGATAGCGGTGTAGATATTTCCATGTTTATACAGATAGCGGTGTAGATATTTCCTTGTTTATACTGAACGCGGTGTAGATATTTCCATGTTTATACAGATAGCGGTGTAGATATTTCCTTCTTTATACTGATCACGTTGTAGATATTTCCATGTTTATACAGATAGCCGTGTAGATATTTCCATGTTCATACAGGTAGCGGTGAAGATATTTCCATGTTTACTGAGATCGCGGTTTAGATATTTCCATCTTTCCACAGACGGCAGTGTAGACATTTCCATGTATATACAGATGGCGGTGTAGATGGTTCGATGTTAATACAGATAGCGGTGTAGTTATTTCCATGTTTATGCAGATGTCGGTGTGGATATTTCCATGTTTATGGAGATGGCGGTGTAGATATTTCTATGTTTATAGAGATAGCGGTGTAGATATTTCCACGTGTATAAAGATGGCGATGTAGGTACTTCCATGTTTATAGACATAGTGTTGTAGATATCTCCATGTATATACAGATAGCATTGTAGATATATCCATGTTTTTAGAGATAGCGGTGTTGGTATTTCCATGTTTAAACAGATAGCCCTGTAGGTATATCCATGTTTATACAGTTCGCGGTGTAGATATTTCCATCTTTATAGAGATGGCAGTGCAGATATTTCCATGTTTATACAGATAGCGGTGTAGATATTTCCATGTTTATACAGACGGCGGTGTACATAGTTCCATGTTTATGGAGATGGCGGTGTTGATATTTTCATGTTTAGAGAGATGGCGGTGCAGATATTTCCATGCTTATAGAGATAGCGGTGTAGATATTTCCATGTTTCTACAGATGGCTGTGTATAAATTTCCATGTGTATACAGAGGGCAGTGTGGATATCTCCATGTTTATAGAGATAGTGGTGTAGATATTTGCATGTTTATACAGATAGTGGTGTAGATATTTGCATGTTCACAGATACAGGGGTGTAGATATTTGCATATTTATACATATAGCGGTGTATATGTTTCCATGTTAATACAGATGACGATGTAGGTGTTTCCATGTTTATACAGATGGCGGTGTAGATATTTCCATGTTTATACAGATGGCGGTGTAGATATTTCCATGTTTATACAGATAGCTGTGCAAATATTTCCATGTTTATACTGATTGCGGTGCAGATATTACCATTTTTATACAGATGGCGGTGCAGATAGCTCCATGTTTATGGAGATGGCGATGTAGGTATTTTCATGTTAATAGAGATGGCGGTGTAGACATTTACATGTTTATAGAGATTGCGGTGTAGATATTTCCATGTCTATAGAGATAGCCGTGTCGGTATTTCCATGTTTATAGAGATAGCGGTGTAGGTATTTCCATGTTTATACAGATGGCTGTGGAGATATTTCCATGTGTATACCGATGGCAGTATAGATATTTCCATGCTTACACAGATGGTGGTATAGATATTTCCATGTGTATACAGATGACTGTGTAGATATTTCCATGTTTATTCAGAAGGTGGTGTAGTTATTTCCATGTTTATAGAGATAGCGGTGTAGATATTTCCATGTTTATGCAGATATCGGTATAGATATTACCATATTTAAGCAGATATCAGTGCAAATATTTCCGTGTTTATGCAGATGGCGGTGTAGATATTTCCGTGTTTATAGAGATGGCGTTGTAGATCTTTCCTTGTTTATACAGATAGCGGTGTAGATATTTCCATGTTTGTACAGATAGCGCTGTAGATATTTCCATGTTTATAGAGATGTCTGTGTAGATATTTCCATGTTTATACAGATGACTCTGTGGCATTTCCATGTTTATACAGATGGCTGTGTTGATATTTCCATGTTTATAGAACTGGCGGTGTAGATATTTCCGTGTATATACAGATGGCGGCATAGATATTTCCATGTTTATAGACATGGTGGTGTAGATATTTCCATATTTGTTGAGATGTTGGTGTGGTTATTTCCATGTTTATGGAGATGGCAGTGTAGATATTTCTATGTTGATACAGATAGCGGGGTATATATTTCCATGTTTATACAGATAGCGGTGTAGATATTTCCATGTTTATACAGATGGCGCTGTTGATATTTCCATGTTTATACAGATAGCGGTGTAGATATATCAGTGTTTACACAGATAGCGGTGTGGATATTTCCATTTTAATACAGATGGCGGTATAGATATTTCCATGTTTATAGAGATGGTGGTGTAGATATTTCCATGTTTATGAAGATGGCGGTGTAGATATTTCCATGTATATAGAGATAGCGGTGTAGATATTTCCATGTTTTACATATACCGGTGTAGATATTTCAATGTTTACGCAGATAGCCTTGTAGATATTTCCTTGTTTATGGGGATAGTGGTGTATGTAATTCCATGTTTATACAGATAGCGTTGTAGTTATTTCCAAGTTTATTCAGATAGCGGTGTAGATATTTCCATGTATATACAGATGGCAGTGTAGGTATTTCTATGTTTATAGAAATAGCGGTGTAGTTATTTTCATGTGTATACAGATAGCGGTGTTCATATTTCCATGTTTATGGTGATAGCGGTGTAAATATTTCCATGTTTATACAGATAGTGGTGTAGTTAATTCCAAGATTATACAGATAGCGGTGTAGGTATTTGCATGTTGATACAGGTGGCTGTTTATATATTCCCATGTTTATACAGATGGCAGTGAAGATATTTCCAAGTTTATAGTGATGGTGGTGTAGATATTTCCATGTTTATACAGATGACTGTGTAGACATTTCCATGTTTATACACATGGCGGTGTAGATATTTCCATAATTATACAGATGGCGGTGTAGATATTTCCATGTTTATACAGATAGTGATTCAGATATTTCCATGTTTATACACTTGGCGGTGTAGATATTTCCATGTTTAAACAGATGGCGCTGTAGTTATTTCCATCTTTATACAGATGGCGTTGAACTTATTTCCATGTTTGTACAGATGGCCTTGTAGATATTTCCATGTTTCTATAGATGGTGGTGTAGATATTTCCATGTTTATAGAGATGGCGGTGTAGATATTTCAATGTTTATACAGATGGCGGTGTAGATATTTCCATGTTTACACAGATGGCGGTGTAGATATTTCCATGATTACACAGATTGCGGTGTAGATATTTCCATGTTTATACAGATGGTGGTGTAGATATTTCCATGTTTATACAGATGGTGGTGTAGACATTTCCATGTTTATACAGATAGCCGTGTAGTTATTTTCATGTTTATACAGATAGCGGTGTTGATATTTCCATGTTTATAGGGATAGCAGTGTAGATTTTTGCATGTTTACACAGATAGCGGTGTAGGTATTTCCATGTTTGTACAGATAGCGGTGTAGATATTTTCATGTTTATACAGACGGCTGTGAAGCTATATCCATGTTTATACAGATGACTTTGTAGGTATTTCCATGTTTATACAGATGGCGGTGTAGATATTTCCATGTTTATACAGATAGCGGTGTAGATACTTCCATGTTTATACAGATCGCGCTGTAGATATTTCCATGTTTATACAGATCGCGGTGTAGATATTTCCATGTTTGTACAGATGGCGGTGTTGATATTTCCATCTATACACAGATGGCCGTGTAGATATTTCCATGTTTATTCAGATGGCGGCGTAGATATTTCCAAGGACATGCAGATGGCGATGTAGTTATTTCCATGTTTATACAGATAGCGGTGTAGGTATTTCCATGTTTACACAGATGTTGGTATAGATATTTCCGTGTTTATACACATGGCGCAGTAGATATTTCCATCTTTATGGAGATGGCAGTGTAGATATTTTCATGTTCATAGAGATGGCGGTGTAGATATTTCCATATTTGTAGAGATAGCAGTGTAGATATTTCCAGCTTTCTACAGATGGCAGTGTAGATATTTCCACGTTTATACAGATGGCCGTGTAGATATTTCCATATTTATACAGATGTCTGTGTAGATATTTCCATGTGTATACAGATGGTATTGTAGCTATTTCCATGTTTATACCGATGGTGGTGTAGATATTTCCATGTTTATTCAGATGAATGTGTTGATATTTCCATGTTTTTACAGATATCTGTTTAGATATTTCCATGTTTACACAGATTGCGGTGTAGATATTTCCATCTTTCTACAGATGGCATTGTAGATATTTCCATGTTTATACAGATGACTGTATAGGTATTTCCATGTTTTTACAGATTGCAGTGCAGATATTTCCATGTCTATAGAGATAGCGGTGTAGGTATTTCCATGTTTGTACAGATGGCGGTGTTGATATTTCCATCTATACACAGATGACCGTGTAGATATTTCCATGTTTATACAGATGGCGGCGCAGATATTTCCATGGATACATAGATGGCGGTGTAGATATTTCCATGTTTATACAGATAGCGGTGTAGTTATTTCCATGTTTATATAGATAGCGGTGTAGATATTTCCATGTATGTACACATGGCTGTGTAGACATTTCCATGTTTATACAGATGGCGGTGTAGATATTTCCATGTTTATACAGATAACTTTGTAAGTATTTCCATGTTTATACAGATGGCGGTGTAGATATTTCGATGTTTAGAGAGATAGCAGTGGAGATATTTCCATGTTTATACTGATCGTGGTGTAGACATTTCCATGTTTATAGAGGTGGCGGTGTAGATATTTCCATGTTCATAGAGATAGCGGTGTTGATTTTTCCATGTTTATAGAGATAGCGGTGTGGATATTTCCATGTTTATACAGATAGGGGTGTAGATATTTCCGTGTTTATAGAGATGGTGGTGTAGAGGTTTCCATGTTTATACAGATCATGGTGTAGATATTTCCTTGTTTATACAAATAGCAGTGTAGTTATTTCCATGTTTATACAGATAGTGGTGTAGATATTTCCATGTATATACAGATGGCTGTGTAGATATTTCCATGTTTATACAGATGGCTGTGTAGATATTTCCATGTTTATAGAGATAACTGTGTAGATATTTCCATGTTTATACAGATAGCGGTGTAGATATTTCCATGTTTATACAGATCGCGGTGTAGATATTTCCATGTTTATACAGATTGCGGTGTAGATATTTCCAAGTTTATACAGATAGCGGTGTAGATATTTCCATGTTTTCACAGATATCGGTGTAGATATTTTCATGTTTACACAGATTGCGGTGTAGATATTTCCATCTTTCTGCAGATGGCATTGTAGATATTTCCATGTTTATACAGATGACTGTATAGGTATTTCCATGTTTTTACAGATGGCTGTGCAGATATTTCCATGTCTATAGAGATAGCGGTGTAGATATTTCCATGTTTGTACAGATGGCGGTGTTGATATTTCCATCTATACACAGATGGCCGTGCAGATATTTCCATGTTTATTCAGATGGCGGTGTAGATATTTCCAAGGACATGCAGATGGCGGTGTAGTTATTTCCATGTTTATACAGATAGCGGTGTAGGTATTTCCATGTTTACACAGATGGTGGTGTAGATATTTCCGTGTTTATACACATGGTGGAGTAGATACTTCCATCTTTATGGAGATGGCAGTGTGGATATTTTCATGTTCATAGAGATGGCGGTGTAGATATTTCCATATTTATAGAGATAGCGGTGTAGATATTTCCATATTTCTACAGATGGCAGTGTAGATATTTCCATGTTTATACAGATGGCCGTGTAGATATTTCCATATTTATACAGATGTCTGTGTAGATATTTCCATGTCTATACAGATGGTATTGTAGCTATTTCTATGTGTATACAGATGGTATTGTAGATATTTCCATGTTTATACAGATGGTGGTGTAGATATTTCCATGTTTATTCAGATGACTGTGTAGATATTTCCATGTTTTTACAGATGGCAGTGTAGATATTTCAATGTTTATATAGATGGCGCTGTTGATATTTCCATGTTTATACAGATAACGGTGGAGATATTTCCATGTTTATACAGAGAGCAGTGGAGATATTTCCATGTTTATACACATAGCGGTGTACATATTTCCATGCTTATAGAGACAGCGGTGTAGGTATTTCCATGTTTATACAGATAGCGGTGCAGATATTTCCATGTTTACACAGATGCCTATGCAGATATTTCCATATTTATACAGAGGGCTATGTAGATATTTCTATATTTATACAGATGGCAGTGTAGATATTTAAATGTTCCAACACATGACTGTGTAGGTATTTCCATGTTTATACAGATGTATTTGTAGTTATTTCCATGTTTATAGAGATAGCGTTGCAGATATTTCCATGTTTATACAGTTAGCGGTGTATATATTTCCATGTTTATACAGATCATGGTGTAGATATTTCCATGTTTATACAGATACCGGTGTAGATATTTCCATGTTTATACAGACCGCAGTGTAGATATTTCCATGTTTATAGAGATAGCTGTGTAGATATTTCCATGTTTGTACAGATGGCGGTGTTGATGTTTCCATCTATACACTGATTGCCGTGTAGGTATTTCCATGTGTATACAGATGGCATTGTAGATATTTCCATGTTTATACAGATGGTGGTGTAGATACTTCCATGTTTACACAGATGACTGTATAGGTATTTCCATGTTTATACAGATGGCGGTGTAGATATTTCCAAGTTTATAGAGATAGCGGTGTAGATATTTCCATATTTATACAGATAACGGTGTAGAAGTTTCCAAGTTTATACAAATAGCGGTGTAAATATTTCCATGTTTATACAGATCACGGTGTAGATATTTCCATGTTTATAGATATAGCGGTGTAGATATTTCCATGTTTATACCGCTAGCGGTGTTGATATTTCCATGTTTATACAGACCGCGGTGTAGATATTTCCATGTTTATACAGATAGCGGTGCAGAAATTTCCATGTTTGTACAGATGGCGGTGTTGATATTTCCATCTATACACAGATGACCGTGTAGATATTTCCATGTTTATACAGATGGCGGCGCAGATATTTCCATGGATATGTAGATGGTGGTGTAGATATTTCCATGTTTATACAGATAGCGGTGTAGTTATTTCCATGTTTATATAGATAGCGGTGTAGATATTTCCATGTATGTACACATGGCTGTGTAGATATTTCCATGTTTATACAGATGGCGGTGTAGATATTTCCATGTTTATACAGATAACTTTGTAAGTATTTCCATGTTTATACAGATGGCGGTGTAGATATTTCGATGTTTAGAGAGATAGCAGTGGAGATATTTCCATGTTTATACAGATAGCGGTGTAGATATTTCCATGTTTATACTGATCGTGGTGTAGACATTTCCATGTTTATAGAGATGGCGGTGTAGATATTTCCATGTTCATAGAGATAGCGGTGTTGGTTTTTCCATGTTTATAGAGATAGTGGTGTGGATATTTCCATGTTTATACAGATAGGGGTGTAGATATTTCCCTGTTTATAGAGTTGGCAGTGTAGATATTTCCATGTTTATACAGATCACGGTGTAGATAATTCCTTGTTTATACAAATAGCGGTGTAGTTATTTCCATGTTTATACAGATAGTGGTGTAGATATTTCCATGTATATACAGATGGCTGTGTAGATATTTCCATGTTTATACAGATGGCTGTGTAGATATTTCCATGTTTATACAGATGACTTTGTAGGTATTTCCATGTTTATACAGATGGCGGTGTAGATATTTCCATGTTTATACAGATAGCGGTGTAGATACTTCCACGTTTATACAGATCGCGCTGTAGATATTTCCATGTTTATACAGATCGCGGTGTAGATATTTCCAAGTTGATACAGATAGCGGTGTAGATATTTCCATGTTTTTACAGATATCGGTGTAGATATTTCCATGTTTACACAGATTGCGGTGTAGATATTTCCATCTTTCTACAGATGGCATTGTAGATATTTCCATGTTTATACAGATGACTGTATAGGTATTTCCATGTTTTTACAGATGGCGGTGCAGATATTTCCATGTCTATAGAGATAGCGGTGTAGATATTTCCATGTTTGTACAGATGGCGGTGTTGATATTTCCATCTATACACAAATGGCCGTGTAGATATTTCCATGTTTATTCAGATGGCGGCGTAGATATTTCCAAGGACATGCAGATGGCGGTGTAGTCATTTCCATGTTTATACAAATAGCGGTGTAGGTATTTCCATGTTTACACAGATGGTGGTGTAGATATTTCCGTGTTTATACACATGGCGCAGTAGATATTTCCATCTTTATGGAGATGGCAGTGTAGATATTTTCATGTTCATAGAGATGGCGGTGTAGATATTTCCATATTTGTAGAGATAGCAGTGTAGATATTTCCAGCTTTCCTCAGATGGCAGTGTAGATATTTCCACGTTTATACAGATGGCCGTGTAGATATTTCCATATTTATACAGATGTCTGTGTAGATATTTCCATGTGTATACAGATGGTATTGTAGCTATTTCCATGTTTATACCGATGGTGGTGTAGATATTTCCATGTTTATTCAGATGAATGTGTTGATATTTCCATGTTTTTACAGATATCGGTTTAGATATTTCCATGTTTACACAGATTGCGGTGTAGATATTTCCATCTTTCTACAGATGGCATTGTAGATATTTCCATGTTTATACAGATGACTGTATAGGTATTTCCATGTTTTTACAGATGGCAGTGCAGATATTTCCATGTCTATAGAGATAGCGGTGTAGGTATTTCCATGTCTGTACAGATGGCGGTGTTGATATTTCCATCTATACACAGATGACCGTGTAGATATTTCCATGTTTATACAGATGGCGGCGCAGATATTTCCATGGATACATAGATGGCGGTGTAGATATTTCCATGTTTATACAGATAGCGGTGTAGTTATTTCCATGTTTATATAGATAGCGGTGTAGATATTTCCATGTTTATATAGATAGCGGTGTAGATATTTCCATGTATGTACACATGGCTGTGTAGACATTTCCATGTTTATACAGATGGCGGTGTAGATATTTCCATGTTTATACAGATAACTTTGTAAGTATTTCCATGTTTATACAGATGGCGGTGTAGATATTTCGATATTTAGAGAGATAGCAGTGGAGATATTTCCATTTTTATACAGATAGCGGTGTAGATATTTCTATGTTTATACAGATTGCGGAGTAGATATTTCCATGTCTATACAGATAGCGGTGTAGATATTTCCATGTTTCTACAGATAGCGGTGTAAATGTTTACATGTTTATAGAGATAGCGGTGTTGATTTTTCCATGTTTATAGAGATAGCGGTGTGGATATTTCCATGTTTATACAGATAGGGGTGTAGATATTTCCCTGTTTATAGAGATGGTGGTGTAGAGGTTTCCATGTTTATACAGATCACGGTGTAGATATTTCCTTGTTTATACAAATAGCAGTGTAGTTATTTCCATGTTTATACAGATATTGGTGTAGATATTTCCATGTATATACAGATGGCTGTGTAGATATTTCCATGTTTATACAGATGGCTGTGTAGATATTTCCATGTTTATACAGATGACTTTGTAGGTATTTCCATGTTTATACAGATGGCGGTGTAGATATTTCCATGTTTATAGAGATAACTGTGTAGATATTTCCATGTTTATACAGATAGCGGTGTAGATATTTCCATGTTTATACAGATCGCGGTGTAGATATTTCCATGTTTATACAGATTGCGGTGTAGATATTTCCATGTGTATACGGATGGTATTGTAGCTATTTCTATGTGTATACAGATGGTATTGTAGATATTTCCATGTTTATACAGATGGTGGTGTAGATATTTCCATGTTTATTCAGATGACTGTGTAGATATTTCCATGTTTTTACAGATGGCAGTGTAGATATTTCAATGTTTATATAGATGGCGCTGTTGATATTTCCATGTTTATACAGATAACGGTGGAGATATTTCCATGTTTATACAGAGAGCAGTGGAGGTATTTCCATGTTTATACACATAGCGGTGTACATATTTCCATGCTTATAGAGACAGCGGTGTAGGTATTTCCATGTTTATACAGATAGCGGTGCAGATATTTCCATGTTTACACAGATGCCTATGCAGATATTTCCATATTTATACAGAGGGCTATGTAGATATTTCTATATTTATACAGATGGCAGTGTAGATATTTAAATATTCCAACACATGACTGTGTAGGTATTTCCATGTTTATACAGATGTATTTGTAGTTATTTCCATGTTTATAGAGATAGCGTTGCAGATATTTCCATGTTTATACAGTTAGCGGTGTATATATTTCCATGTTTATACAGATCATGGTGTAGATATTTCCATGTTTATACAGATACCGGTGTAGATATTTCCATGTTTATACAGACCGCAGTGTAGATATTTCCATGTTTATAGAGATAGCAGTGTATATATTTCCATGTTTGTACAGATGGCGGTGTTGTTGTCTCCATCTATACACTGACTGCCGTGTAGGTATTTCCATGTGTATACAGATGGCATTGTAGATATTTCCATGTTTATACAGATGGTGGTGTAGATATTTCCATGTTTACTCAGATGACTGTATAGATATTTCCATGTTTATACAGATAGCGGTGGAGATATTTCCATGTTTAAACACATAGCGGTGTAGATATTTCCATGTTTACAGAGAGCGGTGTTGTTATTTCCATGTTTATACAGATATCGGTGTAGATATTTCCATGTTTATACAGCTCACGGTGTAGATATTTCCATCTTTATACAGATGACGTTGTAGATATTTCCATGTTTATTCATATAGCGGTGTAGATATTTCCATGTTTATACAGATGGCGATGTAGATAGTTCCATGTTTATGGAAATGACGGTGTAGATATTTTCATTTTTACAGAGATGGCGGAGTAGATAATTCCATGTTTATAGAGATAGCGGTGTAGGTATTTCCATGTTTATTCAGATGGCGGTGTAGATATTTCCATGTTTATACAGGTAGCGGTGTGGCTATTTCCATGTTTATACAGATAGCGGTGTAAATATTTCCACGTTTATGGAGATGGCTGTGTAGGTATTTCCATGTTTATGCAGAAGCATTGTAGATATTTCCATGTTTCTACAGATAGTTTTGTAGATATTTCCATATTTATACAGATGACTGTGTAGGTATTTCCATGTTTATACAGATGGCAGTACAGATATTTCCATGTATATAGAGATAGCCATGTAGATATTTCCCAGTTTATATGGATAGCGGTGTAAACATTTCCATGTTTATAGAGATAGCGGTGTAGAAATTTCCATGTTTATACAGATAGCAGTGAATTCATTTCCATATTTATACAGATAGTGGTGTGGCTATTTCCATGTTTATACAGATAGCGGTGTAGATATTTCCATCTTTATACACATAGCGGTGTAGGCATTTCCATGTTTACAGATAGCGGTGTTGGTATGTCCATGTTCATACAGATTGCGGTGTAGATATTTCCATGTTTATACAGCTCGCGGTGTAGATATTTCCATCTTTATACAGATGACATTGTAGATATTTCCATGTTTATTCAGATAGCGGTGTAGATATTTCCATGTTTATACAGATGGCGATGTTGATAGTTCCATGTTTTTGGATATGACGGTTTAGATATTTTCATGTTCACAGAGATGACGGTGTAGATATTTCCATCTTTGCACAGATTGCGGTGTAGATATTTCCATTTTTACACAGATAGCGGTGTAGATATTTCCAACGTTGCACAGTTTGTGCAGTACATCTTTCCATCTTTAAACAGATAGTGGTGTAGATATTTCAATGTTTACACAGACAGTGGTGTAGATATTTCCATCTTTACAAAGAGAGCGTTGTATATATTTGCATGTTTATACAGATAGCAGTGTAGATATTTCCATGTTTATTCAGATAGCGGTGTAGATGTTTCCAAGTTTATACAGATAGCGGTGGAGATATTTCCATCTTTATACAGATAGCGATGGAGATATTTCCATGTTTATACAGATAGCGGTGTAGATATTTCCATGTTTATACAGATGGCAGTGTACATATTTCCATGTTTACAGAGATTGCGGTGTACATATTTCCAAGTTAATGCAGATGGCAGTGTAGATATTTAAATGTTTTTACAGATAGCGCTGTAGATATTTCCATGTTGATATAGATAGCGGTGTAGGTATTTCCATGTTTATAGAGATAGCGGTATAGACATTTCCATGTTTATAGAGGTCGCGGTGTGGATATTTCCAAATTTATAAAGATAGAGGTGTACATATTTCCGTGTTTATACAGATAGCCGTGGAGATATATCCATGTTTATACAGATAGCGATGTAGATATTTCCATGTTTATACGGATAGCTGTGTAGATATTTCCATGTGTATACAGATGGCAGTGTAGATATTTCCTTGTTTATAAAGATGGTGTTGTAGATATTTCCATGCTTATACAGATGAGTGTGTAGATATTTCCATGATTATACAGATTGCGTTGTAGCTATTTTCATGCTTATAGTGATAGCGGTGTAGATATTTCCATGTTTATACACATAGCGGTGTAGATATTTCCATGTTT
Source organism: Pan troglodytes (assembly GCF_028858775.2). Lineage (NCBI taxonomy): Eukaryota > Metazoa > Chordata > Mammalia > Primates > Hominidae > Pan > Pan troglodytes. Next base: position 1,977,983 of record NC_072416.2, on the reverse strand, counting down.
ATAGATAGCAGTGTTGGTATGTCCATATTTATACAGATAGCGGTGTAGATATTTGCATGTTTATACAGCTCGTGGTGTAGATATTTCCATCTTTATACAGACGGCATTGTAGATATTTCCATGTTTATTCAGTTAGCGGTGTAGATATTTCCATGATTATACAGATGGCGATGTAGATAGTTCCATGTTTATGGAAATGACGGTTTAGATATTTCCATGTTTATATGGATGGTTGTGTAGATATTTCCATGTTTATACAGATCACGGTGAGGATATTTCCATGTTTATACAGATTGCGGTGTAGATATTTCCATGTTTATACAGATGGCGATGTAGATATTTCCATGTTTATAGAGATAATGGTGTAGGTAGTTCCATCTTTATAGAGATAGCGGTGCAGGTATTTCCATGTTTATACAGATGGCTGTGTATATATTTCCATGTGTATACAGATGGCAGTGTAGATATTTCCATGTTTATAGAGATGGTGTAGAAATTTCCATGTTTATACAGATGACTGTGTAGATATTTCCATGTTTTCTCAGATGGCAGTGTAGATGTTTCTATGTTTATAGAGATACCGGTGTAGATATTTCCATGTTTATAGAGACAGCGGTGTAGATATTTCCATGTTTATAGAGATTGCGGTGTAGATGTTTCTATATTTATACAGATAGTGGTGTAGATATTTCCATGTTTTTACAGGTAGCGGGGTAGATATTTTCATGTTTATATAGATCGCGGTGTAGATATTTCCGTGTTTATACAGATGGCGGTGTAGATATTTCCATGTTTATACAGATGGCGGTGTAGATATTTCCATGTTTATACAGATGGCTGTATAGACATTTCCATGTTTATACAGATGGCAGGGTAGGTATTTCCATGTTTCTAATGATGGTGATGTAGATATTTCCATGTTTATACAGATGAGTGTGTAGATATTTCCACTTTTATACAGATGGCGGTGGAGATATTTCCATTTTTATACAGATGGCGGTGTAGTTATTTCCATGTTTATACAGATGGCGGTGTAGATATTTCCATGTTTATACAGATGGCGGTGAAGATATTTACATGTTTATACAGATGGCGGTGTAGATATTTCCATGTTTATAGTGATGGTAGTGTAGATATTTCCATGTTTATACAGATGGCAGTGTAGATATTTCCATGTTTATACAGATAGCGGTGTAGTTATTTCCATGTTTATATTGATAGCAGTGTTGATATTTCCATCTTTGTAGGGATAGCGGTGAAGATTTTTCCATGTTTATAAAGATAGCGATGTAGGTATTTCCATGTTTATACGGGTTGCGTTGTAGGTATTTCCATGTTTATACAGATGGCTGTGTAGATATTTGCATGTTAATACAGATGGCGGTGTAGATATTTCCATGTTTATAACGATGTTTGTGTAGATATTTCCATGTTTATACAGATGACTTTGTAGATATTTCCATGTTTATACAGATGGCGGTGTAGATACTTCCATGTATTTACAGATGGTGGTGTAGATGTTTCCATGTTTGTTCAGATATCGGTGTAGTTATTTCCATGTTTATACAGATGGCGGTGTAGATATTAGCTTGTTGATACAGATGGCGGTGTAGGTAATTCCATCTTTGCACAGATGTCAGTGTAGATACTTCCAAGTTTATAAAGATGGCGGTGTGGATATTTCCATGTTTATACAGATGACTGTGTGGATATTTCCATGTTTATACAGATGGCGGTATAGATACTTCTGTGTTTATACAGATGGCGGTGTAGATATTTTTGTGTTTATACAGATGGCGGTGTAGATATTTCTATGTTCATACTCATGGCGGTGTAGGTATTTGCATGTTTATGCAGAAGGCGGTGTAGATATTTCCATGTTTATACAGATGGCGGTGTAGGTATTTCCATATTTATACAGATGGCGGTGTAGATATTTCCATGTTTATACAGATAGCGGTGTAGTTATTTCCATGCTTATACAGATAGCACTGTTGATATTTCCATCTTTGTACGGATAGCGGTGTAGATGTTTCCATGTTTATCCAGATAGCAGTGTACATATTTCCATGTTTATACAGATTGCGGTGTAGATATTTGCATGTTTATACAGATTGCTGTCTAGATATATCCATGTTTATAAAGATGGCATTGTAGATATTTCCATGTTTATATTGATGGTGGTGTAGTTTATTCAATGTTTGTACAGATGACTGTGTAGATATTTCCATGTTTATACAGATGGCGGTGTAGATATTTCCATGTGTATAGAGATCGTGGTGTAGATATTTACATGTTTATAAAGATGGCGGTGTAGATAATACCATCTTTGAACATATGGCAGTGTAGATATTTCCAAGTTTATACAGATGGCGGTGTAGATATTTCCATGGTTATACAGATGGCGGGATCGATATTTCCATGTGTATATAGACCGTGGTGTAGGTATTTCCATACTTATACCTGTAGCGGTGTAGAGATTTCAATGTTTATACAGATTACTGTGTAGATATTTCCATGTTTATACAGATGGCGCTGTAGATATTTCCATGTTTATACAGATGGCGCTGTAGATATTTCCATGTTTATACAGATGGTGCTGTAGATAGTTCCATGTTTATACAGATGGCGGTGCAGATATTTCCATGTTTATCGGATTTCAGTGTAGATATTTACATGTTTATACATATAGTGGTGTAGATATTTCCATGATTATAGAGATAGCGGTGTAGATATTTCCATGTTTATAGAGATAGCGGTGTAGCTGTTTCCATATTTATACAGACAGTGGTGTAGATATTTCCATGTTTTTACAGGGAGCGGGGTAGAAATTTTCATGTTTATATAGATGGCGGTGTAGTTATTTCCATGTTTATACAGACGGCGGTGTAGATATTTCCATGTTTATACAGATGGCCGTGTAGCTATTTCCATGTTTCTAACGATGGTGGTGTAGATATTTCCATGTTTATACAGAAGAGTGTGTAGATATTTCCATGTTTATACTGATGACGGTATAGACATTTCCGTGTTTATACAGATGGCGGTGTAGAAATTTCCATGTTTATACAGATGGCGGTGTAGATACTTGCATGTTCATGCAGATGGCGGTGTAGCTATTTCCATGTTTATACAGATGGCAGTGAAGATATTTCCATGTTTATACAGATGGCGGTGTAGATATTTCCATGTTTATACAGATAGCGTTCTAGTTATTTCCATGTTTATACAGATAGCAGTGTTGATATTTCCATCTTTGTAGGAATAGCGGTGTAGATGTTTTCATGTTTATACAGATAGCGGTGTAGGTATTTCCATGTTTATACAGATGGCAGTGTAGATATTTCCATGTTTACAACGATGGTGGTGTAGTTATTTTCATGTTTATACAGATGAATGTGTAGATATTTCCATGTTTATTCAGATGGCGGTGTAGATATTTCCATGTTTATACAGATGGCGGTGTAGAGATTTTCACGTTTATTCAGATAGCGGTGTAGATATTTCCAGGTTTATACAGATGGTGGTGTAGATATTTGCATGTTTATATAGATGGCGGTGTAGATAATACCATCTTTTTACAGATGGCAGTGTCGATATTTCCAAGTTTATACAGATGGCGGTATAGATTTTTCCATGTTTATACAGATGGCGATGTAGATATTTCCATGTTTATACAGATGGCGCTGTAGATATTTCCAAGTTTATACAGATTGTCCTGTATATATTTCCATGTTTATACAGATGGCGGTGTAGATATTTCCATGTTTATAGTGATGGCGGTGTAGATATTTCCATGTATATACAGATCGCAGTGTAGATATTTCCATGTTTATACGGACGGCGGTGTAGATATATCCATGTTTATACGGATGGCGGTGTAGATATTTCCATGTTTATACAGAAGGCGTTGTAGATATTTCCATCTTTATCTATTTGGCGGTGTAGTTATTTCTATGTTTATACAGATAGCGGTGTTGATATTTCCATGTTTATTGTGATAGCGGTGTAGAAATTTCCATGTTTATATAGATGGCCGTGTAGGTATTTCCGTGTTTATACAGATGGCATTTTAGATATTTCAATGTTTATACAGATGGCAGTGTAGATATTTCCATGTTTCTAACGATGGTGGTGTAGATATTTCCATGTTTATACCGATACCGGTGTAGGTGTTTCCATGTTTATACAGATATTGTTGGAGATATTTCCATGTTTATAGAGATTCCCCTGTAGATATTTCCATGTTTATACAGATAGCTGTGTAGACATTTCCATGTTTATAGAGATAGCGGTGTAGATATTTCCATATTTATAGAGAAAGCGGTGTAGTTATTTCCATGTTTATACAGATCGCCGTGTAGATGTTTCCATGTTTATACAAAAAGCGGTGTAGATATTTCCATGTTTATACTGATCATGGTGTAGATATTTCCATGTATATACAAATAGCAGTGTAGATATTCCCGTGTTTATAAAGGTAGAGGTTTAGATATTTCCATGTTTATACAGATCACGGTGTTGACATTTCCAACTTTCTACAGATGGCAGTGTAGATATTGCCACGTTTATACAGATGGCGGTGTAGATATTTCCATGTTTAAGAAGATGGCGCTGTAGATATTCCCATGTTTATGGAGATGGTGATATAGATATTTTTATGTTTATAGAGATAGCCGTGTAGATAATTCCATGTTTATTGAGATGGCGGTGTAGGTATTTCCAGGTTTATAGAGATACTGGTGTAGATATTTCCATGTTCATACAGATGGCCGTGTAGATATTTGCATGCTTATACAGAGAGTGGTGTAGATATTTCCATCTTTATACAGATGGCAGTGTAGATATTTCCATGCTTATACAGATGGCAGTGTAGATATTTCCATGTTTATAGAGATAGTGGTGTAGATATTTCCATGTTTACACAGATAGCTGTGTAGATACTTCCATGTTTACACAGATAGCGTTGTAGATATTTCCATATTTATACCGATAGCGGTGTAGATATTTCCATGTTTATAAAGATAGCTGTGTAGATATTTCCATGTTCATACAGATAGCGGTGGAGATATTTCCATGTTTATACAGATAGCCGTGTCGGTATTTCCATGATTATAGAGATAGCGATGTAGGTATTTCCATGTTTATACAGATTGCTGTGGAAATATTTCCATGTGTATACAGACGGCAATATAGATATTTCCATGTTTATAGAGATGGTGGTGTAGATATTTCCACGTGTATACAGATGGCGGTGTAGATATTTCCATGTTTATACAGATGGAGGTGTAGATATTTCCATGTTTATACAGATAGCATTGTGGATATTTCCATGTTTTTACAGATAGCGGTGTAGATATTTCCATGTTTATAGAGATTGCTGTGTAGATATTTCCATGTTTATACAGAAGGCAGGGAACATATTTGCATGTTTATACAGAAGGCGGTGCAGGTATTTCTATGTTTATACAGATGACTGTGTAGGTATTTCCATGTTTATACAGATGGGGGTGTTGATATTTCCATGTTTATAGAGACAGCGGTGTAGACATTTCCATGTTTATACAATAACAGTGTAGACATTTCAAAGTTTATAGAGATAGCGGTGTACATAGTTCCATATTTATACACATAGCGCGGTAGATATTTCCATTTTTATACAGATAGCGGTGTAGATATTTCCATGTTTATACAGATAGCGGTGTAGATATTTCCTTGTTTATACTGAACGCGGTGTAGATATTTCCATGTTTATACAGATAGCGGTGTAGATATTTCCTTCTTTATACTGATCACGTTGTAGATATTTCCATGTTTATACAGATAGCCGTGTAGATATTTCCATGTTCATACAGGTAGCGGTGAAGATATTTCCATGTTTACTGAGATCGCGGTTTAGATATTTCCATCTTTCCACAGACGGCAGTGTAGACATTTCCATGTATATACAGATGGCGGTGTAGATGGTTCGATGTTAATACAGATAGCGGTGTAGTTATTTCCATGTTTATGCAGATGTCGGTGTGGATATTTCCATGTTTATGGAGATGGCGGTGTAGATATTTCTATGTTTATAGAGATAGCGGTGTAGATATTTCCACGTGTATAAAGATGGCGATGTAGGTACTTCCATGTTTATAGACATAGTGTTGTAGATATCTCCATGTATATACAGATAGCATTGTAGATATATCCATGTTTTTAGAGATAGCGGTGTTGGTATTTCCATGTTTAAACAGATAGCCCTGTAGGTATTTCCATGTTTATACAGTTCGCGGTGTAGATATTTCCATCTTTATAGAGATGGCAGTGCAGATATTTCCATGTTTATACAGATAGCGGTGTAGATATTTCCATGTTTATACAGACGGCGGTGTACATAGTTCCATGTTTATGGAGATGGCGGTGTTGATATTTTCATGTTTAGAGAGATGGCGGTGCAGATATTTCCATGCTTATAGAGATAGCGGTGTAGATATTTCCATGTTTCTACAGATGGCTGTGTATAAATTTCCATGTGTATACAGAGGGCAGTGTGGATATCTCCATGTTTATAGAGATAGTGGTGTAGATATTTGCATGTTTATACAGATAGTGGTGTAGATATTTGCATGTTCACAGATACAGGGGTGTAGATATTTGCATATTTATACATATAGCGGTGTATATGTTTCCATGTTAATACAGATGACGATGTAGGTGTTTCCATGTTTATACAGATGGCGGTGTAGATATTTCCATGTTTATACAGATGGCGGTGTAGATATTTCCATGTTTATACAGATAGCTGTGCAAATATTTCCATGTTTATACTGATTGCGGTGCAGATATTACCATTTTTATACAGATGGCGGTGCAGATAGCTCCATGTTTATGGAGATGGCGATGTAGGTATTTTCATGTTAATAGAGATGGCGGTGTAGACATTTACATGTTTATAGAGATTGCGGTGTAGATATTTCCATGTCTATAGAGATAGCCGTGTCGGTATTTCCATGTTTATAGAGATAGCGGTGTAGGTATTTCCATGTTTATACAGATGGCTGTGGAGATATTTCCATGTGTATACCGATGGCAGTATAGATATTTCCATGCTTACACAGATGGTGGTATAGATATTTCCATGTGTATACAGATGACTGTGTAGATATTTCCATGTTTATTCAGAAGGTGGTGTAGTTATTTCCATGTTTATAGAGATAGCGGTGTAGATATTTCCATGTTTATGCAGATATCGGTATAGATATTACCATATTTAAGCAGATATCAGTGCAAATATTTCCGTGTTTATGCAGATGGCGGTGTAGATATTTCCGTGTTTATAGAGATGGCGTTGTAGATCTTTCCTTGTTTATACAGATAGCGGTGTAGATATTTCCATGTTTGTACAGATAGCGCTGTAGATATTTCCATGTTTATAGAGATGTCTGTGTAGATATTTCCATGTTTATACAGATGACTCTGTGGCATTTCCATGTTTATACAGATGGCTGTGTTGATATTTCCATGTTTATAGAACTGGCGGTGTAGATATTTCCGTGTATATACAGATGGCGGCATAGATATTTCCATGTTTATAGACATGGCGGTGTAGATATTTCCATATTTGTTGAGATGTTGGTGTGGTTATTTCCATGTTTATGGAGATGGCAGTGTAGATATTTCTATGTTGATACAGATAGCGGGGTATATATTTCCATGTTTATACAGATAGCGGTGTAGATATTTCCATGTTTATACAGATGGCGCTGTTGATATTTCCATGTTTATACAGATAGCGGTGTAGATATATCAATGTTTACACAGATAGCGGTGTGGATATTTCCATTTTTATACAGATGGCGGTATAGATATTTCCATGTTTATAGAGATGGCGGTGTAGATATTTCCATGTTTATGAAGATGGCGGTGTAGATATTTCCATGTATATAGAGATAGCGGTGTAGATATTTCCATATTTATAGAGAAAGCGGTGTAGTCATTTCCATGTTTATACAGATCGCCGTGTAGATGTTTCCATGTTTATACAAAAAGCGGTGTAGATATTTCCATGTTTATACTGATCATGGTGTAGATATTTCCATGTATATACAAATAGCAGTGTAGATATTCCCATGTTTATAAAGGTAGAGGTGTAGATATTTCCATGTTTATACAGATCACGGTGTTGACATTTCCAACTTTCTACAGATGGCAGTGTAGATATTGCCACGTTTATACAGATGGCGGTGTAGATATTTCCATGTTTAAGAAGATGGCGCTGTAGATATTCCCATGTTTATGGAGATGGTGATATAGATATTTTTATGTTTATAGAGATAGCCGTGTAGATAATTCCATGTTTATTGAGATGGCGGTGTAGGTATTTCCAGGTTTATAGAGATACTGGTGTAGATATTTCCATGTTCATACAGATGGCCGTGTAGATATTTGCATGCTTATACAGAGAGTGGTGTAGATATTTCCATCTTTATACAGATGGCAGTGTAGATATTTCCATGCTTATACAGATGGCAGTGTAGATATTTCCATGTTTATAGAGATAGTGGTGTAGATATTTCCATGTTTACACAGATAGCTGTGTAGATACTTCCATGTTTACACAGATAGCGTTGTAGATATTTCCATATTTATACCGATAGCGGTGTAGATATTTCCATGTTTATAAAGATAGCTGTGTAGATATTTCCATGTTCATACAGATAGCGGTGGAGATATTTCCATGTTTATACAGATAGCCGTGTCGGTATTTCCATGATTATAGAGATAGCGATGTAGGTATTTCCATGTTTATACAGATTGCTGTGGAAATATTTCCATGTGTATACAGACGGCAATATAGATATTTCCATGTTTATAGAGATGGTGGTGTAGATATTTCCACGTGTATACAGATGGCGGTGTAGATATTTCCATGTTTATACAGATGGAGGTGTAGATATTTCCATGTTTATACAGATAGCATTGTGGATATTTCCATGTTTTTACAGATAGCGGTGTAGATATTTCCATGTTTATAGAGATTGCTGTGTAGATATTTCCATGTTTATACAGAAGGCAGGGAACATATTTGCATGTTTATACAGAAGGCGGTGCAGGTATTTCTATGTTTATACAGATGACTGTGTAGGTATTTCCATGTTTATACAGATGGGGGTGTTGATATTTCCATGTTTATAGAGACAGCGGTGTAGACATTTCCATGTTTATACAATAACAGTGTAGACATTTCAAAGTTTATAGAGATAGCGGTGTACATAGTTCCATATTTATACACATAGCGCGGTAGATATTTCCATTTTTATACAGATAGCGGTGTAGATATTTCCATGTTTATACAGATCGCGGTGTAGATATTTCCATGTTTATACAGATTGCGGTGTAGATATTTCCAAGTTTATACAGATAGCGGTGTAGATATTTCCATGTTTTCACAGATATCGGTGTAGATATTTTCATGTTTACACAGATTGCGGTGTAGATATTTCCATCTTTCTGCAGATGGCATTGTAGATATTTCCATGTTTATACAGATGACTGTATAGGTATTTCCATGTTTTTACAGATGGCTGTGCAGATATTTCCATGTCTATAGAGATAGCGGTGTAGATATTTCCATGTTTGTACAGATGGCGGTGTTGATATTTCCATCTATACACAGATGGCCGTGCAGATATTTCCATGTTTATTCAGATGGCGGTGTAGATATTTCCAAGGACATGCAGATGGCGGTGTAGTTATTTCCATGTTTATACAGATAGCGGTGTAGGTATTTCCATGTTTACACAGATGGTGGTGTAGATATTTCCGTGTTTATACACATGGTGGAGTAGATACTTCCATCTTTATGGAGATGGCAGTGTGGATATTTTCATGTTCATAGAGATGGCGGTGTAGATATTTCCATATTTATAGAGATAGCGGTGTAGATATTTCCATATTTCTACAGATGGCAGTGTAGATATTTCCATGTTTATACAGATGGCCGTGTAGATATTTCCATATTTATACAGATGTCTGTGTAGATATTTCCATGTCTATACAGATGGTATTGTAGCTATTTCTATGTGTATACAGATGGTATTGTAGATATTTCCATGTTTATACAGATGGTGGTGTAGATATTTCCATGTTTATTCAGATGACTGTGTAGATATTTCCATGTTTTTACAGATGGCAGTGTAGATATTTCAATGTTTATATAGATGGCGCTGTTGATATTTCCATGTTTATACAGATAACGGTGGAGATATTTCCATGTTTATACAGAGAGCAGTGGAGATATTTCCATGTTTATACACATAGCGGTGTACATATTTCCATGCTTATAGAGACAGCGGTGTAGGTATTTCCATGTTTATACAGATAGCGGTGCAGATATTTCCATGTTTACACAGATGCCTATGCAGATATTTCCATATTTATACAGAGGGCTATGTAGATATTTCTATATTTATACAGATGGCAGTGTAGATATTTAAATGTTCCAACACATGACTGTGTAGGTATTTCCATGTTTATACAGATGTATTTGTAGTTATTTCCATGTTTATAGAGATAGCGTTGCAGATATTTCCATGTTTATACAGTTAGCGGTGTATATATTTCCATGTTTATACAGATCATGGTGTAGATATTTCCATGTTTATACAGATACCGGTGTAGATATTTCCATGTTTATACAGACCGCAGTGTAGATATTTCCATGTTTATAGAGATAGCTGTGTAGATATTTCCATGTTTGTACAGATGGCGGTGTTGATGTTTCCATCTATACACTGATTGCCGTGTAGGTATTTCCATGTGTATACAGATGGCATTGTAGATATTTCCATGTTTATACAGATGGTGGTGTAGATACTTCCATGTTTACACAGATGACTGTATAGGTATTTCCATGTTTATACAGATGGCGGTGTAGATATTTCCAAGTTTATAGAGATAGCGGTGTAGATATTTCCATATTTATACAGATAACGGTGTAGAAGTTTTCAAGTTTATACAAATAGCGGTGTAAATATTTCCATGTTTATACAGATCACGGTGTAGATATTTCCATGTTTATAGATATAGCGGTGTAGATATTTCCATGTTTATACCGCTAGCGGTGTTGATATTTCCATGTTTATACAGACCGCGGTGTAGATATTTCCATGTTTATACAGATAGCGGTGCAGAAATTTCCATGTTTGTACAGATGGCGGTGTTGATATTTCCATCTATACACAGATGACCGTGTAGATATTTCCATGTTTATACAGATGGCGGCGCAGATATTTCCATGGATATGTAGATGGTGGTGTAGATATTTCCATGTTTATACAGATAGCGGTGTAGTTATTTCCATGTTTATATAGATAGCGGTGTAGATATTTCCATGTATGTACACATGGCTGTGTAGATATTTCCATGTTTATACAGATGGCGGTGTAGATATTTCCATGTTTATACAGATAACTTTGTAAGTATTTCCATGTTTATACAGATGGCGGTGTAGATATTTCGATGTTTAGAGAGATAGCAGTGGAGATATTTCCATGTTTATACAGATAGCGGTGTAGATATTTCCATGTTTATACTGATCGTGGTGTAGACATTTCCATGTTTATAGAGATGGCGGTGTAGATATTTCCATGTTCATAGAGATAGCGGTGTTGATTTTTCCATGTTTATAGAGATAGTGGTGTGGATATTTCCATGTTTATACAGATAGGGGTGTAGATATTTCCCTGTTTATAGAGTTGGCAGTGTAGATATTTCCATGTTTATACAGATCACGGTGTAGATAATTCCTTGTTTATACAAATAGCGGTGTAGTTATTTCCATGTTTATACAGATAGTGGTGTAGATATTTCCATGTATATACAGATGGCTGTGTAGATATTTCCATGTTTATACAGATGGCTGTGTAGATATTTCCATGTTTATACAGATGACTTTGTAGGTATTTCCATGTTTATACAGATGGCGGTGTAGATATTTCCATGTTTATACAGATAGCGGTGTAGATACTTCCACGTTTATACAGATCGCGCTGTAGATATTTCCATGTTTATACAGATCGCGGTGTAGATATTTCCAAGTTGATACAGATAGCGGTGTAGATATTTCCATGTTTTTACAGATATCGGTGTAGATATTTCTATGTTTACACAGATTGCGGTGTAGATATTTCCATCTTTCTACAGATGGCATTGTAGATATTTCCATGTTTATACAGATGACTGTATAGGTATTTCCATGTTTTTACAGATGGCGGTGCAGATATTTCCATGTCTATAGAGATAGCGGTGTAGATATTTCCATGTTTGTACAGATGGCGGTGTTGATATTTCCATCTATACACAAATGGCCGTGTAGATATTTCCATGTTTATTCAGATGGCGGCGTAGATATTTCCAAGGACATGCAGATGGCGGTGTAGTCATTTCCATGTTTATACAAATAGCGGTGTAGGTATTTCCATGTTTACACAGATGGTGGTGTAGATATTTCCGTGTTTATACACATGGCGCAGTAGATATTTCCATCTTTATGGAGATGGCAGTGTAGATATTTTCATGTTCATAGAGATGGCGGTGTAGATATTTCCATATTTGTAGAGATAGCAGTGTAGATATTTCCAGCTTTCCTCAGATGGCAGTGTAGATATTTCCACGTTTATACAGATGGCCGTGTAGATATTTCCATATTTATACAGATGTCTGTGTAGATATTTCCATGTGTATACAGATGGTATTGTAGCTATTTCCATGTTTATACCGATGGTGGTGTAGATATTTCCATGTTTATTCAGATGAATGTGTTGATATTTCCATGTTTTTACAGATATCGGTTTAGATATTTCCATGTTTACACAGATTGCGGTGTAGATATTTCCATCTTTCTACAGATGGCATTGTAGATATTTCCATGTTTATACAGATGACTGTATAGGTATTTCCATGTTTTTACAGATGGCAGTGCAGATATTTCCATGTCTATAGAGATAGCGGTGTAGGTATTTCCATGTCTGTACAGATGGCGGTGTTGATATTTCCATCTATACACAGATGACCGTGTAGATATTTCCATGTTTATACAGATGGCGGCGCAGATATTTCCATGGATACATAGATGGCGGTGTAGATATTTCCATGTTTATACAGATAGCGGTGTAGTTATTTCCATGTTTATATAGATAGCGGTGTAGATATTTCCATGTTTATATAGATAGCGGTGTAGATATTTCCATGTATGTACACATGGCTGTGTAGACATTTCCATGTTTATACAGATGGCGGTGTAGATATTTCCATGTTTATACAGATAACTTTGTAAGTATTTCCATGTTTATACAGATGGCGGTGTAGATATTTCGATATTTAGAGAGATAGCAGTGGAGATATTTCCATTTTTATACAGATAGCGGTGTAGATATTTCTATGTTTATACAGATTGCGGAGTAGATATTTCCATGTCTATACAGATAGCGGTGTAGATATTTCCATGTTTCTACAGATAGCGGTGTAAATGTTTACATGTTTATAGAGATAGCGGTGTTGATTTTTCCATGTTTATAGAGATAGCGGTGTGGATATTTCCATGTTTATACAGATAGGGGTGTAGATATTTCCCTGTTTATAGAGATGGTGGTGTAGAGGTTTCCATGTTTATACAGATCACGGTGTAGATATTTCCTTGTTTATACAAATAGCAGTGTAGTTATTTCCATGTTTATACAGATATTGGTGTAGATATTTCCATGTATATACAGATGGCTGTGTAGATATTTCCATGTTTATACAGATGGCTGTGTAGATATTTCCATGTTTATACAGATGACTTTGTAGGTATTTCCATGTTTATACAGATGGCGGTGTAGATATTTCCATGTTTATAGAGATAACTGTGTAGATATTTCCATGTTTATACAGATAGCGGTGTAGATATTTCCATGTTTATACAGATCGCGGTGTAGATATTTCCATGTTTATACAGATTGCGGTGTAGATATTTCCATGTGTATACGGATGGTATTGTAGCTATTTCTATGTGTATACAGATGGTATTGTAGATATTTCCATGTTTATACAGATGGTGGTGTAGATATTTCCATGTTTATTCAGATGACTGTGTAGATATTTCCATGTTTTTACAGATGGCAGTGTAGATATTTCAATGTTTATATAGATGGCGCTGTTGATATTTCCATGTTTATACAGATAACGGTGGAGATATTTCCATGTTTATACAGAGAGCAGTGGAGGTATTTCCATGTTTATACACATAGCGGTGTACATATTTCCATGCTTATAGAGACAGCGGTGTAGGTATTTCCATGTTTATACAGATAGCGGTGCAGATATTTCCATGTTTACACAGATGCCTATGCAGATATTTCCATATTTATACAGAGGGCTATGTAGATATTTCTATATTTATACAGATGGCAGTGTAGATATTTAAATATTCCAACACATGACTGTGTAGGTATTTCCATGTTTATACAGATGTATTTGTAGTTATTTCCATGTTTATAGAGATAGCGTTGCAGATATTTCCATGTTTATACAGTTAGCGGTGTATATATTTCCATGTTTATACAGATCATGGTGTAGATATTTCCATGTTTATACAGATACCGGTGTAGATATTTCCATGTTTATACAGACCGCAGTGTAGATATTTCCATGTTTATAGAGATAGCAGTGTATATATTTCCATGTTTGTACAGATGGCGGTGTTGTTGTCTCCATCTATACACTGACTGCCGTGTAGGTATTTCCATGTGTATACAGATGGCATTGTAGATATTTCCATGTTTATACAGATGGTGGTGTAGATATTTCCATGTTTACTCAGATGACTGTATAGATATTTCCATGTTTATACAGATAGCGGTGGAGATATTTCCATGTTTAAACACATAGCGGTGTAGATATTTCCATGTTTACAGAGAGCGGTGTTGTTATTTCCATGTTTATACAGATATCGGTGTAGATATTTCCATGTTTATACAGCTCACGGTGTAGATATTTCCATCTTTATACAGATGACGTTGTAGATATTTCCATGTTTATTCATATAGCGGTGTAGATATTTCCATGTTTATACAGATGGCGATGTAGATAGTTCCATGTTTATGGAAATGACGGTGTAGATATTTTCATTTTTACAGAGATGGCGGAGTAGATAATTCCATGTTTATAGAGATAGCGGTGTAGGTATTTCCATGTTTATTCAGATGGCGGTGTAGATATTTCCATGTTTATACAGGTAGCGGTGTGGCTATTTCCATGTTTATACAGATAGCGGTGTAAATATTTCCACGTTTATGGAGATGGCTGTGTAGGTATTTCCATGTTTATGCAGAAGCATTGTAGATATTTCCATGTTTCTACAGATAGTTTTGTAGATATTTCCATATTTATACAGATGACTGTGTAGGTATTTCCATGTTTATACAGATGGCAGTACAGATATTTCCATGTATATAGAGATAGCCATGTAGATATTTCCCAGTTTATATGGATAGCGGTGTAAACATTTCCATGTTTATAGAGATAGCGGTGTAGAAATTTCCATGTTTATACAGATAGCAGTGAATTCATTTCCATATTTATACAGATAGTGGTGTGGCTATTTCCATGTTTATACAGATAGCGGTGTAGATATTTCCATCTTTATACACATAGCGGTGTAGGCATTTCCATGTTTACAGATAGCGGTGTTGGTATGTCCATGTTCATACAGATTGCGGTGTAGATATTTCCATGTTTATACAGCTCGCGGTGTAGATATTTCCATCTTTATACAGATGACATTGTAGATATTTCCATGTTTATTCAGATAGCGGTGTAGATATTTCCATGTTTATACAGATGGCGATGTTGATAGTTCCATGTTTTTGGATATGACGGTTTAGATATTTTCATGTTCACAGAGATGACGGTGTAGATATTTCCATCTTTGCACAGATTGCGGTGTAGATATTTCCATTTTTACACAGATAGCGGTGTAGATATTTCCAACGTTGCACAGTTTGTGCAGTACATCTTTCCATCTTTAAACAGATAGTGGTGTAGATATTTCAATGTTTACACAGACAGTGGTGTAGATATTTCCATCTTTACAAAGAGAGCGTTGTATATATTTGCATGTTTATACAGATAGCAGTGTAGATATTTCCATGTTTATTCAGATAGCGGTGTAGATGTTTCCAAGTTTATACAGATAGCGGTGGAGATATTTCCATCTTTATACAGATAGCGATGGAGATATTTCCATGTTTATACAGATAGCGGTGTAGATATTTCCATGTTTATACAGATGGCAGTGTACATATTTCCATGTTTACAGAGATTGCGGTGTACATATTTCCAAGTTAATGCAGATGGCAGTGTAGATATTTAAATGTTTTTACAGATAGCGCTGTAGATATTTCCATGTTGATATAGATAGCGGTGTAGGTATTTCCATGTTTATAGAGATAGCGGTATAGACATTTCCATGTTTATAGAGGTCGCGGTGTGGATATTTCCAAATTTATAAAGATAGAGGTGTACATATTTCCGTGTTTATACAGATAGCCGTGGAGATATATCCATGTTTATACAGATAGCGATGTAGATATTTCCATGTTTATACGGATAGCTGTGTAGATATTTCCATGTGTATACAGATGGCAGTGTAGATATTTCCTTGTTTATAAAGATGGTGTTGTAGATATTTCCATGCTTATACAGATGAGTGTGTAGATATTTCCATGATTATACAGATTGCGTTGTAGCTATTTTCATGCTTATAGTGATAGCGGTGTAGATATTTCCATGTTTATACACATAGCGGTGTAGATATTTCCATGTTTATAGATAGCAGTGTTGGTATGTCCATATTTATACAGATAGCGGTGTAGATATTTGCATGTTTATACAGCTCGTGGTGTAGATATTTCCATCTTTATACAGACGGCATTGTAGATATTTCCATGTTTATTCAGTTAGCGGTGTAGATATTTCCATGATTATACAGATGGCGATGTAGATAGTTCCATGTTTATGGAAATGACGGTTTAGATATTTCCATGTTTATATGGATGGTTGTGTAGATATTTCCATGTTTATACAGATCACGGTGAGGATATTTCCATGTTTATACAGATTGCGGTGTAGATATTTCCATGTTTATACAGATGGCGATGTAGATATTTCCATGTTTATAGAGATAATGGTGTAGGTAGTTCCATCTTTATAGAGATAGCGGTGCAGGTATTTCCATGTTTATACAGATGGCTGTGTATATATTTCCATGTGTATACAGATGGCAGTGTAGATATTTCCATGTTTATAGAGATGGTGTAGAAATTTCCATGTTTATACAGATGACTGTGTAGATATTTCCATGTTTTCTCAGATGGCAGTGTAGATGTTTCTATGTTTATAGAGATACCGGTGTAGATATTTCCATGTTTATAGAGACAGCGGTGTAGATATTTCCATGTTTATAGAGATTGCGGTGTAGATGTTTCTATATTTATACAGATAGTGGTGTAGATATTTCCATGTTTTTACAGGTAGCGGGGTAGATATTTTCATGTTTATATAGATCGCGGTGTAGATATTTCCGTGTTTATACAGATGGCGGTGTAGATATTTCCATGTTTATACAGATGGCGGTGTAGATATTTCCATGTTTATACAGATGGCTGTATAGACATTTCCATGTTTATACAGATGGCAGGGTAGGTATTTCCATGTTTCTAATGATGGTGATGTAGATATTTCCATGTTTATACAGATGAGTGTGTAGATATTTCCACTTTTATACAGATGGCGGTGGAGATATTTCCATTTTTATACAGATGGCGGTGTAGTTATTTCCATGTTTATACAGATGGCGGTGTAGATATTTCCATGTTTATACAGATGGCGGTGAAGATATTTACATGTTTATACAGATGGCGGTGTAGATATTTCCATGTTTATAGTGATGGTAGTGTAGATATTTCCATGTTTATACAGATGGCAGTGTAGATATTTCCATGTTTATACAGATAGCGGTGTAGTTATTTCCATGTTTATATTGATAGCAGTGTTGATATTTCCATCTTTGTAGGGATAGCGGTGAAGATTTTTCCATGTTTATAAAGATAGCGATGTAGGTATTTCCATGTTTATACGGGTTGCGTTGTAGGTATTTCCATGTTTATACAGATGGCTGTGTAGATATTTGCATGTTAATACAGATGGCGGTGTAGATATTTCCATGTTTATAACGATGTTTGTGTAGATATTTCCATGTTTATACAGATGACTTTGTAGATATTTCCATGTTTATACAGATGGCGGTGTAGATACTTCCATGTATTTACAGATGGTGGTGTAGATGTTTCCATGTTTGTTCAGATATCGGTGTAGTTATTTCCATGTTTATACAGATGGCGGTGTAGATATTAGCTTGTTGATACAGATGGCGGTGTAGGTAATTCCATCTTTGCACAGATGTCAGTGTAGATACTTCCAAGTTTATAAAGATGGCGGTGTGGATATTTCCATGTTTATACAGATGACTGTGTGGATATTTCCATGTTTATACAGATGGCGGTATAGATACTTCTGTGTTTATACAGATGGCGGTGTAGATATTTTTGTGTTTATACAGATGGCGGTGTAGATATTTCTATGTTCATACTCATGGCGGTGTAGGTATTTGCATGTTTATGCAGAAGGCGGTGTAGATATTTCCATGTTTATACAGATGGCGGTGTAGGTATTTCCATATTTATACAGATGGCGGTGTAGATATTTCCATGTTTATACAGATAGCGGTGTAGTTATTTCCATGCTTATACAGATAGCACTGTTGATATTTCCATCTTTGTACGGATAGCGGTGTAGATGTTTCCATGTTTATCCAGATAGCAGTGTACATATTTCCATGTTTATACAGATTGCGGTGTAGATATTTGCATGTTTATACAGATTGCTGTCTAGATATATCCATGTTTATAAAGATGGCATTGTAGATATTTCCATGTTTATATTGATGGTGGTGTAGTTTATTCAATGTTTGTACAGATGACTGTGTAGATATTTCCATGTTTATACAGATGGCGGTGTAGATATTTCCATGTGTATAGAGATCGTGGTGTAGATATTTACATGTTTATAAAGATGGCGGTGTAGATAATACCATCTTTGAACATATGGCAGTGTAGATATTTCCAAGTTTATACAGATGGCGGTGTAGATATTTCCATGGTTATACAGATGGCGGGATCGATATTTCCATGTGTATATAGACCGTGGTGTAGGTATTTCCATACTTATACCTGTAGCGGTGTAGAGATTTCAATGTTTATACAGATTACTGTGTAGATATTTCCATGTTTATACAGATGGCGCTGTAGATATTTCCATGTTTATACAGATGGCGCTGTAGATATTTCCATGTTTATACAGATGGTGCTGTAGATAGTTCCATGTTTATACAGATGGCGGTGCAGATATTTCCATGTTTATCGGATTTCAGTGTAGATATTTACATGTTTATACATATAGTGGTGTAGATATTTCCATGATTATAGAGATAGCGGTGTAGATATTTCCATGTTTATAGAGATAGCGGTGTAGCTGTTTCCATATTTATACAGACAGTGGTGTAGATATTTCCATGTTTTTACAGGGAGCGGGGTAGAAATTTTCATGTTTATATAGATGGCGGTGTAGTTATTTCCATGTTTATACAGACGGCGGTGTAGATATTTCCATGTTTATACAGATGGCCGTGTAGCTATTTCCATGTTTCTAACGATGGTGGTGTAGATATTTCCATGTTTATACAGAAGAGTGTGTAGATATTTCCATGTTTATACTGATGACGGTATAGACATTTCCGTGTTTATACAGATGGCGGTGTAGAAATTTCCATGTTTATACAGATGGCGGTGTAGATACTTGCATGTTCATGCAGATGGCGGTGTAGCTATTTCCATGTTTATACAGATGGCAGTGAAGATATTTCCATGTTTATACAGATGGCGGTGTAGATATTTCCATGTTTATACAGATAGCGTTCTAGTTATTTCCATGTTTATACAGATAGCAGTGTTGATATTTCCATCTTTGTAGGAATAGCGGTGTAGATGTTTTCATGTTTATACAGATAGCGGTGTAGGTATTTCCATGTTTATACAGATGGCAGTGTAGATATTTCCATGTTTACAACGATGGTGGTGTAGTTATTTTCATGTTTATACAGATGAATGTGTAGATATTTCCATGTTTATTCAGATGGCGGTGTAGATATTTCCATGTTTATACAGATGGCGGTGTAGAGATTTTCACGTTTATTCAGATAGCGGTGTAGATATTTCCAGGTTTATACAGATGGTGGTGTAGATATTTGCATGTTTATATAGATGGCGGTGTAGATAATACCATCTTTTTACAGATGGCAGTGTCGATATTTCCAAGTTTATACAGATGGCGGTATAGATTTTTCCATGTTTATACAGATGGCGATGTAGATATTTCCATGTTTATACAGATGGCGCTGTAGATATTTCCAAGTTTATACAGATTGTCCTGTATATATTTCCATGTTTATACAGATGGCGGTGTAGATATTTCCATGTTTATAGTGATGGCGGTGTAGATATTTCCATGTATATACAGATCGCAGTGTAGATATTTCCATGTTTATACGGACGGCGGTGTAGATATATCCATGTTTATACGGATGGCGGTGTAGATATTTCCATGTTTATACAGAAGGCGTTGTAGATATTTCCATCTTTATCTATTTGGCGGTGTAGTTATTTCTATGTTTATACAGATAGCGGTGTTGATATTTCCATGTTTATTGTGATAGCGGTGTAGAAATTTCCATGTTTATATAGATGGCCGTGTAGGTATTTCCGTGTTTATACAGATGGCATTTTAGATATTTCAATGTTTATACAGATGGCAGTGTAGATATTTCCATGTTTCTAACGATGGTGGTGTAGATATTTCCATGTTTATACCGATACCGGTGTAGGTGTTTCCATGTTTATACAGATATTGTTGGAGATATTTCCATGTTTATAGAGATTCCCCTGTAGATATTTCCATGTTTATACAGATAGCTGTGTAGACATTTCCATGTTTATAGAGATAGCGGTGTAGATATTTCCATATTTATAGAGAAAGCGGTGTAGTTATTTCCATGTTTATACAGATCGCCGTGTAGATGTTTCCATGTTTATACAAAAAGCGGTGTAGATATTTCCATGTTTATACTGATCATGGTGTAGATATTTCCATGTATATACAAATAGCAGTGTAGATATTCCCGTGTTTATAAAGGTAGAGGTGTAGATATTTCCATGTTTATACAGATCACGGTGTTGACATTTCCAACTTTCTACAGATGGCAGTGTAGATATTGCCACGTTTATACAGATGGCGGTGTAGATATTTCCATGTTTAAGAAGATGGCGCTGTAGATATTCCCATGTTTATGGAGATGGTGATATAGATATTTTTATGTTTATAGAGATAGCCGTGTAGATAATTCCATGTTTATTGAGATGGCGGTGTAGGTATTTCCAGGTTTATAGAGATACTGGTGTAGATATTTCCATGTTCATACAGATGGCCGTGTAGATATTTGCATGCTTATACAGAGAGTGGTGTAGATATTTCCATCTTTATACAGATGGCAGTGTAGATATTTCCATGCTTATACAGATGGCAGTGTAGATATTTCCATGTTTATAGAGATAGTGGTGTAGATATTTCCATGTTTACACAGATAGCTGTGTAGATACTTCCATGTTTACACAGATAGCGTTGTAGATATTTCCATATTTATACCGATAGCGGTGTAGATATTTCCATGTTTATAAAGATAGCTGTGTAGATATTTCCATGTTCATACAGATAGCGGTGGAGATATTTCCATGTTTATACAGATAGCCGTGTCGGTATTTCCATGATTATAGAGATAGCGATGTAGGTATTTCCATGTTTATACAGATTGCTGTGGAAATATTTCCATGTGTATACAGACGGCAATATAGATATTTCCATGTTTATAGAGATGGTGGTGTAGATATTTCCACGTGTATACAGATGGCGGTGTAGATATTTCCATGTTTATACAGATGGAGGTGTAGATATTTCCATGTTTATACAGATAGCATTGTGGATATTTCCATGTTTTTACAGATAGCGGTGTAGATATTTCCATGTTTATAGAGATTGCTGTGTAGATATTTCCATGTTTATACAGAAGGCAGGGAACATATTTGCATGTTTATACAGAAGGCGGTGCAGGTATTTCTATGTTTATACAGATGACTGTGTAGGTATTTCCATGTTTATACAGATGGGGGTGTTGATATTTCCATGTTTATAGAGACAGCGGTGTAGACATTTCCATGTTTATACAATAACAGTGTAGACATTTCAAAGTTTATAGAGATAGCGGTGTACATAGTTCCATATTTATACACATAGCGCGGTAGATATTTCCATTTTTATACAGATAGCGGTGTAGATATTTCCATGTTTATACAGATAGCGGTGTAGATATTTCCTTGTTTATACTGAACGCGGTGTAGATATTTCCATGTTTATACAGATAGCGGTGTAGATATTTCCTTCTTTATACTGATCACGTTGTAGATATTTCCATGTTTATACAGATAGCCGTGTAGATATTTCCATGTTCATACAGGTAGCGGTGAAGATATTTCCATGTTTACTGAGATCGCGGTTTAGATATTTCCATCTTTCCACAGACGGCAGTGTAGACATTTCCATGTATATACAGATGGCGGTGTAGATGGTTCGATGTTAATACAGATAGCGGTGTAGTTATTTCCATGTTTATGCAGATGTCGGTGTGGATATTTCCATGTTTATGGAGATGGCGGTGTAGATATTTCTATGTTTATAGAGATAGCGGTGTAGATATTTCCACGTGTATAAAGATGGCGATGTAGGTACTTCCATGTTTATAGACATAGTGTTGTAGATATCTCCATGTATATACAGATAGCATTGTAGATATATCCATGTTTTTAGAGATAGCGGTGTTGGTATTTCCATGTTTAAACAGATAGCCCTGTAGGTATTTCCATGTTTATACAGTTCGCGGTGTAGATATTTCCATCTTTATAGAGATGGCAGTGCAGATATTTCCATGTTTATACAGATAGCGGTGTAGATATTTCCATGTTTATACAGACGGCGGTGTACATAGTTCCATGTTTATGGAGATGGCGGTGTTGATATTTTCATGTTTAGAGAGATGGCGGTGCAGATATTTCCATGCTTATAGAGATAGCGGTGTAGATATTTCCATGTTTCTACAGATGGCTGTGTATAAATTTCCATGTGTATACAGAGGGCAGTGTGGATATCTCCATGTTTATAGAGATAGTGGTGTAGATATTTGCATGTTTATACAGATAGTGGTGTAGATATTTGCATGTTCACAGATACAGGGGTGTAGATATTTGCATATTTATACATATAGCGGTGTATATGTTTCCATGTTAATACAGATGACGATGTAGGTGTTTCCATGTTTATACAGATGGCGGTGTAGATATTTCCATGTTTATACAGATGGCGGTGTAGATATTTCCATGTTTATACAGATAGCTGTGCAAATATTTCCATGTTTATACTGATTGCGGTGCAGATATTACCATTTTTATACAGATGGCGGTGCAGATAGCTCCATGTTTATGGAGATGGCGATGTAGGTATTTTCATGTTAATAGAGATGGCGGTGTAGACATTTACATGTTTATAGAGATTGCGGTGTAGATATTTCCATGTCTATAGAGATAGCCGTGTCGGTATTTCCATGTTTATAGAGATAGCGGTGTAGGTATTTCCATGTTTATACAGATGGCTGTGGAGATATTTCCATGTGTATACCGATGGCAGTATAGATATTTCCATGCTTACACAGATGGTGGTATAGATATTTCCATGTGTATACAGATGACTGTGTAGATATTTCCATGTTTATTCAGAAGGTGGTGTAGTTATTTCCATGTTTATAGAGATAGCGGTGTAGATATTTCCATGTTTATGCAGATATCGGTATAGATATTACCATATTTAAGCAGATATCAGTGCAAATATTTCCGTGTTTATGCAGATGGCGGTGTAGATATTTCCGTGTTTATAGAGATGGCGTTGTAGATCTTTCCTTGTTTATACAGATAGCGGTGTAGATATTTCCATGTTTGTACAGATAGCGCTGTAGATATTTCCATGTTTATAGAGATGTCTGTGTAGATATTTCCATGTTTATACAGATGACTCTGTGGCATTTCCATGTTTATACAGATGGCTGTGTTGATATTTCCATGTTTATAGAACTGGCGGTGTAGATATTTCCGTGTATATACAGATGGCGGCATAGATATTTCCATGTTTATAGACATGGCGGTGTAGATATTTCCATATTTGTTGAGATGTTGGTGTGGTTATTTCCATGTTTATGGAGATGGCAGTGTAGATATTTCTATGTTGATACAGATAGCGGGGTATATATTTCCATGTTTATACAGATAGCGGTGTAGATATTTCCATGTTTATACAGATGGCGCTGTTGATATTTCCATGTTTATACAGATAGCGGTGTAGATATATCAATGTTTACACAGATAGCGGTGTGGATATTTCCATTTTTATACAGATGGCGGTATAGATATTTCCATGTTTATAGAGATGGCGGTGTAGATATTTCCATGTTTATGAAGATGGCGGTGTAGATATTTCCATGTATATAGAGATAGCGGTGTAGATATTTCCATATTTATAGAGAAAGCGGTGTAGTCATTTCCATGTTTATACAGATCGCCGTGTAGATGTTTCCATGTTTATACAAAAAGCGGTGTAGATATTTCCATGTTTATACTGATCATGGTGTAGATATTTCCATGTATATACAAATAGCAGTGTAGATATTCCCATGTTTATAAAGGTAGAGGTGTAGATATTTCCATGTTTATACAGATCACGGTGTTGACATTTCCAACTTTCTACAGATGGCAGTGTAGATATTGCCACGTTTATACAGATGGCGGTGTAGATATTTCCATGTTTAAGAAGATGGCGCTGTAGATATTCCCATGTTTATGGAGATGGTGATATAGATATTTTTATGTTTATAGAGATAGCCGTGTAGATAATTCCATGTTTATTGAGATGGCGGTGTAGGTATTTCCAGGTTTATAGAGATACTGGTGTAGATATTTCCATGTTCATACAGATGGCCGTGTAGATATTTGCATGCTTATACAGAGAGTGGTGTAGATATTTCCATCTTTATACAGATGGCAGTGTAGATATTTCCATGCTTATACAGATGGCAGTGTAGATATTTCCATGTTTATAGAGATAGTGGTGTAGATATTTCCATGTTTACACAGATAGCTGTGTAGATACTTCCATGTTTACACAGATAGCGTTGTAGATATTTCCATATTTATACCGATAGCGGTGTAGATATTTCCATGTTTATAAAGATAGCTGTGTAGATATTTCCATGTTCATACAGATAGCGGTGGAGATATTTCCATGTTTATACAGATAGCCGTGTCGGTATTTCCATGATTATAGAGATAGCGATGTAGGTATTTCCATGTTTATACAGATTGCTGTGGAAATATTTCCATGTGTATACAGACGGCAATATAGATATTTCCATGTTTATAGAGATGGTGGTGTAGATATTTCCACGTGTATACAGATGGCGGTGTAGATATTTCCATGTTTATACAGATGGAGGTGTAGATATTTCCATGTTTATACAGATAGCATTGTGGATATTTCCATGTTTTTACAGATAGCGGTGTAGATATTTCCATGTTTATAGAGATTGCTGTGTAGATATTTCCATGTTTATACAGAAGGCAGGGAACATATTTGCATGTTTATACAGAAGGCGGTGCAGGTATTTCTATGTTTATACAGATGACTGTGTAGGTATTTCCATGTTTATACAGATGGGGGTGTTGATATTTCCATGTTTATAGAGACAGCGGTGTAGACATTTCCATGTTTATACAATAACAGTGTAGACATTTCAAAGTTTATAGAGATAGCGGTGTACATAGTTCCATATTTATACACATAGCGCGGTAGATATTTCCATTTTTATACAGATAGCGGTGTAGATATTTCCATGTTTATACAGATAGCGGTGTAGATATTTCCTTGTTTATACTGAACGCGGTGTAGATATTTCCATGTTTATACAGATAGCGGTGTAGATATTTCCTTCTTTATACTGATCACGTTGTAGATATTTCCATGTTTATACAGATAGCCGTGTAGATATTTCCATGTTCATACAGGTAGCGGTGAAGATATTTCCATGTTTACTGAGATCGCGGTTTAGATATTTCCATCTTTCCACAGACGGCAGTGTAGACATTTCCATGTATATACAGATGGCGGTGTAGATGGTTCGATGTTAATACAGATAGCGGTGTAGTTATTTCCATGTTTATGCAGATGTCGGTGTGGATATTTCCATGTTTATGGAGATGGCGGTGTAGATATTTCTATGTTTATAGAGATAGCGGTGTAGATATTTCCACGTGTATAAAGATGGCGATGTAGGTACTTCCATGTTTATAGACATAGTGTTGTAGATATCTCCATGTATATACAGATAGCATTGTAGATATATCCATGTTTTTAGAGATAGCGGTGTTGGTATTTCCATGTTTAAACAGATAGCCCTGTAGGTATTTCCATGTTTATACAGTTCGCGGTGTAGATATTTCCATCTTTATAGAGATGGCAGTGCAGATATTTCCATGTTTATACAGATAGCGGTGTAGATATTTCCATGTTTATACAGACGGCGGTGTACATAGTTCCATGTTTATGGAGATGGCGGTGTTGATATTTTCATGTTTAGAGAGATGGCGGTGCAGATATTTCCATGCTTATAGAGATAGCGGTGTAGATATTTCCATGTTTCTACAGATGGCTGTGTATAAATTTCCATGTGTATACAGAGGGCAGTGTGGATATCTCCATGTTTATAGAGATAGTGGTGTAGATATTTGCATGTTTATACAGATAGTGGTGTAGATATTTGCATGTTCACAGATACAGGGGTGTAGATATTTGCATATTTATACATATAGCGGTGTATATGTTTCCATGTTAATACAGATGACGATGTAGGTGTTTCCATGTTTATACAGATGGCGGTGTAGATATTTCCATGTTTATACAGATGGCGGTGTAGATATTTCCATGTTTATACAGATAGCTGTGCAAATATTTCCATGTTTATACTGATTGCGGTGCAGATATTACCATTTTTATACAGATGGCGGTGCAGATAGCTCCATGTTTATGGAGATGGCGATGTAGGTATTTTCATGTTAATAGAGATGGCGGTGTAGACATTTACATGTTTATAGAGATTGCGGTGTAGATATTTCCATGTCTATAGAGATAGCCGTGTCGGTATTTCCATGTTTATAGAGATAGCGGTGTAGGTATTTCCATGTTTATACAGATGGCTGTGGAGATATTTCCATGTGTATACCGATGGCAGTATAGATATTTCCATGCTTACACAGATGGTGGTATAGATATTTCCATGTGTATACAGATGACTGTGTAGATATTTCCATGTTTATTCAGAAGGTGGTGTAGTTATTTCCATGTTTATAGAGATAGCGGTGTAGATATTTCCATGTTTATGCAGATATCGGTATAGATATTACCATATTTAAGCAGATATCAGTGCAAATATTTCCGTGTTTATGCAGATGGCGGTGTAGATATTTCCGTGTTTATAGAGATGGCGTTGTAGATCTTTCCTTGTTTATACAGATAGCGGTGTAGATATTTCCATGTTTGTACAGATAGCGCTGTAGATATTTCCATGTTTATAGAGATGTCTGTGTAGATATTTCCATGTTTATACAGATGACTCTGTGGCATTTCCATGTTTATACAGATGGCTGTGTTGATATTTCCATGTTTATAGAACTGGCGGTGTAGATATTTCCGTGTATATACAGATGGCGGCATAGATATTTCCATGTTTATAGACATGGCGGTGTAGATATTTCCATATTTGTTGAGATGTTGGTGTGGTTATTTCCATGTTTATGGAGATGGCAGTGTAGATATTTCTATGTTGATACAGATAGCGGGGTATATATTTCCATGTTTATACAGATAGCGGTGTAGATATTTCCATGTTTATACAGATGGCGCTGTTGATATTTCCATGTTTATACAGATAGCGGTGTAGATATATCAATGTTTACACAGATAGCGGTGTGGATATTTCCATTTTTATACAGATGGCGGTATAGATATTTCCATGTTTATAGAGATGGCGGTGTAGATATTTCCATGTTTATGAAGATGGCGGTGTAGATATTTCCATGTATATAGAGATAGCGGTGTAGATATTTCCATATTTATAGAGAAAGCGGTGTAGTCATTTCCATGTTTATACAGATCGCCGTGTAGATGTTTCCATGTTTATACAAAAAGCGGTGTAGATATTTCCATGTTTATACTGATCATGGTGTAGATATTTCCATGTATATACAAATAGCAGTGTAGATATTCCCATGTTTATAAAGGTAGAGGTGTAGATATTTCCATGTTTATACAGATAGCG
The DNA here is from genome assembly GCF_028858775.2 of Pan troglodytes. Classification (NCBI taxonomy): domain Eukaryota; kingdom Metazoa; phylum Chordata; class Mammalia; order Primates; family Hominidae; genus Pan; species Pan troglodytes. The sequence continues at coordinate 1,949,323 of NC_072416.2, read as the reverse complement.
GTGTAAATATTTCCATGTTTATACAGATCGTGGTGTAGATATTTCCATGTTTATACAGATACCGGTGTAGAAATTTCCCATTTTATAGAGACCGCCGTGAAGATATTTCCATGTTTTTACAGATAGCGGTGTAGATATTTCCATCTTTGCACAGATTGCGTTGTAAGTATTGCCAAATTTACACAGATAGCGGTGTAGGTATCTCCAAGTTTACACAGATAGGTGTGTAGATATTTCCATGTTTACAGAGATAGCATTGTAGATATTTCCATGTTTATACAGATTGCGGTGTAGATATTTCCGTGTTTATACAGCTCGCGGTGTAGATATTTCCATCTTTATACAGATGGCAGTGTAAATATTTCCATGTTTACACAGATAGCGGTGTAGGTATTTACATGTCTATAGAGGTAGCGGTGTAGGTATTTCCATATTTATACGGATTGCGGTGTAGATATTTCCATCTTTATACAGATGGCGGTGTTGATATTTCCATGTTAATACAGATGGCAGTGAAGATATTTCCATGTTTATACAGATAGTGGTGTAGATATATCCATGTTTATACAGATGGCGGTGTAGATACATCCATGTTTCTGAAGATGGCGGTGTAGATATTTTCATGTTTATAGAGATGGCGGTGTAGATATTTCCATGTATATAGAGATTGCAGTGTAGATATTTCCATGTTTATAGAGAAATCGGTGTAGGTATTTCCATGTTTATAGAGATAGACGTGTGGATATTTCCATAATTATACAGATAGCGGTGTAGTTATTTCCATGTTTATACAGATGGCGGTGTAGATATTTCCTTGTTTATACAGATATCGGTGTAGATATTTCCAGGTTCTTACAGAGAGCGGTGTAGATATTTCCACGTTTTACAGATAGTGGTGTAGACATTTCCATCTTTATTCAGATAGCGGTGCAGATATTTCCATGTTTACACAAATAGCCGTGTAGATATTTCTATGTTTACACAGATAGAGTTGCAGATATTTCCATGTTTATAAAGATAGCGGTGCAGACATTGCCATGTTTATACAGATAGCGGTGTGGCTCTTTCCATGTTTATACAGATAGCGGTGTGGGTATTTCCATGTTTATACAGATAGCGGTATAGATATTTCCACGTTTATAGAGATGACTGTCTAGGTATTTCCATGTTTATAAGGCTTTCCATGTAGATATTTCCATGTTTATACAGATGGTGGTGTAGAAATTTGCATGTTTATAAAGATGGCTGTGTAGATAATTCCATCTTTATACACATGGCAGTGGAGATATTTCCAAGTTTATACAGATATCGGTGTAGATATTTCCTTGTTTATATAGATCGTGGTGTAGATATTTCCATATTTATACAGGTAGCGGTGTAGATATTTCCATGTTTACACAGATGACTGTGTAGATATTTCCATGTTTATACAGACGGTGGTGAAGATATTTCCATGTTTATACAGATGGTGTAGATATTTATATGTTTATACAGATAACGGTGTAGGTTGTTCCATGTTTGTAGAGATTGCGGTGTAGATATTTCCACGTTTATACAGATCGCGGTGTAGATACTTCCATGTTTATACAGATGGCGGTGTAGATATTTCCACGTTTATAGAGATTGCGGTGTAGACATTTCCATGTTTATAGAGATAGCGCTGTAGTTATTTCCATGTTTATAGAGATAGCTGGTAGATATTTCCATGTTTATACTCATGGCTGTGTAGGTACTTTCAAGGGTATAAAGATAGCGGTGGAGTTATTTCCTTTTTTATTAAGATGGCGGTGTATATATTTCCATGTTTATACAGAGAGCGGTGTAGATATTTCCATGTATATACAGATAGCGGTGGAGATATTTCCATGTTTACAATGATAGCAGTGAAGATATTTCCATCCTTCCCCAGACTGTGTTGTAGATATTTACATCTTTACACAGATAGCGGTGTAGATATTTCCGTGGTTACAGAGATAGCTCTGTAGATATTTCCATGTTTACACACATAGCGTTGTAGATATCTCCATGTTTATAGAGATAGCGGTGTAGATATTTCCATGTGTATAGAGATGGCAGTGTAGGTATTTCCATGTTTATAGAGACAGTGGTGTAGATATTTCCTTCTTTATACAGAGAGCGGTGTAGATATTTCCATGTTTATACACATAGCGGTGTTGGTTTTTCCATGTTTTTACAGATAACGGTGTAGAGATTTCCTTGTTTATACAGCTCGCAGTGTAGATATTTCCATCTTCATAGAGATGGCAGTGTAGACGTTTTAATGTTTATACAGATAGCGGTGGAGATATTTCCATATTCATACAGATAGTGGTGTAGATATTTTCATGTTTATACAGATGGCGGTGTAGATATTTCCAAGTATATACTGATGGCGGTTTAGTTATTTGCTTGTTTATACCGATAGTAGTGTAGATATTTCCATGTGTATACAGATAGCGGTGTAGATATTTCCATGTTTATACCGATACCGGTGTAGGTGTTTCCATGTTTATACAGATATTGGTGGAGATATTTCCATGTTTATAGAGATTCCCCTGTAGATATTTCCATGTTTATACAGATAGCTGTGTAGACATTTCCATGTTTATAGAGAGAGCGGTGTAGATATTTCCATATTTATAGAGAAAGCGGTGTAGTTATCTCCATGTTTATACAGATCGCCGTGTAGATGTTTCCATGTTTATACAAAAAGCGGTGTAGATATTTCCATGTTTATACTGATCATGGTGTAGATATTTCCATATATATACAAATAGCAGTGTAGATATTCCCGTGTTTATAAAGGTAGAGGTGTAGATATTTCCATGTTTATACAGATCACGGTGTTGACATTTCCAACTTTCTACAGATGGCAGTGTAGATATTGCCACGTTTATACAGATGGCGGTGTAGATATTTCCATGTTTAAGAAGATGGCGCTGTAGATATTCCCATGTTTATGGAGATGGTGATATAGATATTTTTATGTTTATAGAGATAGCCGTGTAGATAATTCCATGTTTATTGAGATGGCGGTGTAGGTATTTCCAGGTTTATAGAGATACTGGTGTAGATATTTCCATGTTCATACAGATGGCCGTGTAGATATTTGCATGCTTATACAGAGAGTGGTGTAGATATTTCCATCTTTATACAGATGGCAGTGTAGATATTTCCATGCTTATACAGATGGCAGTGTAGATATTTCCATGTTTATAGAGATAGTGGTGTAGATATTTCCATGTTTACACAGATAGCTGTGTAGATACTTCCATGTTTACACAGATAGCGTTGTAGATATTTCCATATTTATACCGATAGCGGTGTAGATATTTCCATGTTTATAAAGATAGCTGTGTAGATATTTCCATGTTCATACAGATAGCGGTGGAGATATTTCCATGTTTATACAGATAGCCGTGTCGGTATTTCCATGATTATAGAGATAGCGATGTAGGTATTTCCATGTTTATACAGATTGCTGTGGAAATATTTCCATGTGTATACAGACGGCAATATAGATATTTCCATGTTTATAGAGATGGTGGTGTAGATATTTCCACGTGTATACAGATGGCGGTGTAGATATTTCCATGTTTATACAGATGGAGGTGTAGATATTTCCATGTTTATACAGATAGCATTGTGGATATTTCCATGTTTTTACAGATAGCGGTGTAGATATTTCCATGTTTATAGAGATTGCTGTGTAGATATTTCCATGTTTATACAGAAGGCAGGGAACATATTTGCATGTTTATACAGAAGGCGCTGCAGGTATTTCTATGTTTATACAGATGACTCTGTAGGTATTTCCATGTTTATACAGATGGGGGTGTTGATATTTCCATGTTTATAGAGACAGCGGTGTAGACATTTCCATGTTTATACAATAACAGTGTAGACATTTCAAAGTTTATAGAGATAGCGGTGTACATAGTTCCATATTTATACACATAGCGGGGTAGATATTTCCATTTTTATACAGATAGCGGTGTAGATATTTCCATGTTTATACAGATAGCGGTGTAGATATTTCCTTGTTTATACTGAACGCGGTGTAGATATTTCCATGTTTATACAGATAGCGGTGTAGATATTTCCTTCTTTATACTGATCACGTTGTAGATATTTCCATGTTTATACAGATAGCCGTGTAGATATTTCCATGTTCATACAGGTAGCGGTGAAGATATTTCCATGTTTACTGAGATCGCGGTTTAGATATTTCCATCTTTCCACAGACGGCAGTGTAGATATTTCCATGTATATACAGATGGCGGTGTAGATGGTTCGATGTTAATACAGATAGCGGTGTAGTTATTTCCATGTTTATGCAGATGTCGGTGTGGATATTTCCATGTTTATGGAGATGGCGGTGTAGTTATTTCTATGTTTATAGAGATAGCGGTGTAGATATTTCCACGTGTATAAAGATGGCGATGTAGGTACTTCCATGTTTATAGACATAGTGTTGTAGATATCTCCATGTATATACAGATAGCATTGTAGATATATCCATGTTTTTAGAGATAGCGGTGTTGGTATTTCCATGTTTAAACAGATAGCCCTGTAGGTATTTCCATGTTTATACAGTTCGCGGTGTAGATATTTCCATCTTTATAGAGATGGCAGTGCAGATATTTCCATGTTTATACAGATAGCGGTGTAGATATTTCCATGTTTATACAGACGGCGGTGTATATAGTTCCATGTTTATGGAGATGGCGGTGTTGATATTTTCATATTTAGAGAGATGGCGGTGCAGATATTTCCATGCTTATAGAGATAGGGGTGTAGATATTTCCATGTTTCTACAGATGGCTGTGTATAAATTTCCATGTGTATACAGAGGGCAGTGTGGATATCTCCATGTTTATAGAGATAGTGGTGTAGATATTTGCATGTTTATACAGATAGTGGTGTAGATATTTGCATGTTCACAGATACAGGGTGTAGATATTTGCATATTTATACATATAGCGGTGTATATGTTTCCATGTTAATACAGATGACGATGTAGGTGTTTCCATGTTTATACAGATGGCGGTGTAGATATTTCCATGTTTATACAGATGGCGGTGTAGATATTTCCATGTTTATACAGATAGCTGTGCAAATATTTCCATGTTTATACTGATTGCGGTGCAGATATTACCATTTTTATACAGATGGCGGTGCAGATAGCTCCATGTTTATGGAGATGGCGATGTAGGTATTTTCATGTTAATAGAGATGGCGGTGTAGACATTTACATGTTTATAGAGATTGCGGTGTAGATATTTCCATGTCTATAGAGATAGCCGTGTCGTTATTTCCATGTTTATAGAGATAGCGGTGTAGGTATTTCCATGTTTATACAGATGGCTGTGGAGATATTTCCATGTGTATACCGATGGCAGTATAGATATTTCCATGCTTACACAGATGGTGGTATAGATATTTCCATGTGTATACAGATGACTGTGTAGATATTTCCATGTTTATTCAGAAGGTGGTGTAGTTATTTCCATGTTTATAGAGATAGCGGTGTAGATATTTCCATGTTTATACAGATGTCTGTGCCGATATTTCCATGTTTATACAGAGTCCTCTGTAGATATTTCCATGATTATATAGATGATTGTGTAGATATTTCCAGGTTTATACAGATGACTGTCTAGATATTTCCATGTTAATACAGATGGCGGTGTAGATATTTCCATGTTTATTGAGATAGCGGTGTAAATATTTCCATATTTATACAGATAGTGGTGTAGATATTTCCATGTTTTTACAGATAGCGGTGTAGATATTTCCATCTTTATTCAGAGAGTGCTGTACATATTTCCATGTTTATAAAGATCACTGTGTATATATTTCCATGTTTCTACAGATAACGTTGTAGATATTTCCATCTTTATACAAACGGTGGTGTAGATATTTCCATGTTCCTATACATGACTTTGTAGTTATTTCCATGTTTATACAGATGGCGTTGTAGGTATTTCCATATTTATAGAGATAGCAGTGTAGATATTTCCAGGTTTATACAGATAGCGGTGTAAATATTTCCATGTTTATACAGATCGTGGTGTAGGTATTTGCATGTTTATACAGAGATAGGTGTAGATATTTCCATGTTTATACAGACTGCAGTGTAGGTATTTCTATGTTTATACAGATAGCGGTATAGATATTTCCATATTTGTACAGATGGCGGTGTTGATATTTCTATCTGTACACAGATTGCTGTGTAGTTATTTCCATCTTTATACAGATGGCATTGTAGATATTTCCATGGATATGCAGATGGCGGTGTGGATATTTCCATGTTTATAGAGATAGCGGTGTAAGTATTTCCATGTTTATAGACATAGCAGTGTAGATATTTCCATGTTTATATAGATGGCGTTGTAGATATTTCCATGTTTATACCGATAGCGGTGTTGGTATTTCCACGTTTCTACAGATAGCGATGTAGATATTTCCATGTTTATGCAGCTCGCGGTGCAGATATTTATATCTTTATACCGATGGCATTGTAGATATTTCCTTATTCACACTGCTGGCGGTGTAGATGTTTCCATGTTTATACAGATGGCGGAATAGTTAGTTCCATGTTTATGGAGATGGCAGTGTAGATATTTTCATGTTTATAGAGATGGCGATGTAGATATTTCCATGTTTATAGAGATAGCAGTGTAGATATTTACATGTTTATTCAGATGACTTTGTAGATATTTCCATGTGTCTACAGATGGCATTGTAGATATTTCCATGTTTATACAGATGACTGTTTAGGCATTTCCATGTTTTTACAGATGGCAATGCAGATATTTCCATGTTTGTAGAGATAGCGGTGTAGATATTTCCATATTTGTACACATGGCGGTGTTGATATTTCCATCTATACACAGATGGCCGTGTAGATATTTCCATGTTTATACAGATGGCGGCGTAGATATATCCATGGACATGCAGATGGCGGTGTAGTTATTTCCATGTTTATACAGAGAGCGGTGTAGATATTTCCATGTTTACACAGATGGTGGTGTAGATATTTCCGTGTTTATACAGATGGCTGTGTAGATATTTCCAGGTTTATACAGATGAATTTGTAGGTATTTCCATGTTTATACAGATGCCGGTGTAGGTATTTCCATGTTTATAGAGATAGCTGTGTAGATATTTCCATGTTTATACAGATAGCGGTGTTGATATTTCCATGTTTATAAAGATCGCGGTGTAGATATTTCCATGTTTATACAGAGAGCAGTGGAGATATTTCCATGTTTATACACATAGCGGTGTACATATTTCCATGTTTATAGAGACAGCGGTGTAGGTATTTCCATGTTTATACAGATAGCGGTGTAGATATTTCCATGTATATACAGATGGCTGTGTAGATATTTCCAGGTTTATACAGATGGCTGTGTAGATATTTCCAGGTTTATACAGATGAATTTGTAGGTATTTCCATGTTTATACAGATGCCGGTGTAGGCATTTCCATGTTTATAGAGATAGCTGTGTAGATATTTCCATGTTTATACAGATAGCGGTGTTGATATTTCCATGTTTATAAAGATCGCGGTGTAGATATTTCCATGTTTATACAGACAGCATTGGAGATATTTCCATGTTTATACACATAGCGGTGTACATATTTCCATGTTTATAGAGACAGCGGTGTAGGTATTTCCATGTTTATACAGATAGCGGTGCAGATATTTCCATGTTTATACAGATGCCTGTGCAGTTATTTCCATATTTATACAGAGGGCTCTGTAGATATTTCCACGTTTATACAGATGGCAGTTTAGATATTTCCTTTTTCCTACACATGACTGTGTAGGTATTTCCATGTTTATACAGATGGCTTTGTAGATATTTCCATGTTTATGGAGATAGCGGTGCAGATATTTCCATGTTTATACAGATGACTGTATAGTTATTTCCATGTTTTTACAGATGGCATTGTAGATATTTCCATGTTTATACAGATGGTGGTGTAGATATTTCCATGTTTACACAGATGACTGTATAGTTATTTCCATGTTTTTACAGATGGCATTGTAGATATTTCCATGTTTTTGGAGATAGCAGTGTAGATACTTCCATGTTTATACAGATGGCGGTGTAGATATTTCCATGTTTGTACAGATAACGGTATAGATATTTCCATGTTTATACAGATAGCTGTGTAAATATTTCCATTTTTATACAGATTTCGGTGAACATATTTCCATGTTTATAGAGATAGCGGTGTAGATATTTCCGTGTTTATACAGATAGCGTTGTAGATATTTCCATCTTTATACAGACCACGGTGTAGATATTTCCATGTTTATACAGATAGCGGTGCAGATATTTCCATGTTTGTACAGATGTCGGTGTTGATGTTTCCATCTATACACAGATGACCGTGTAGATATTTCCATGTTTATACAGATGGCGGCGCAGATAATTCTATGGATATGTAGACGGCAGTGTAAATATTTCCATGTTTATACAGAAAGCGGTGTAGTTATTTCCATGTTTATATAGATAGCGGTGTAGATATTTCCATGTATATACACATGGCTGTGTAGATATTTCCATGTTTTTACAGATGGCGGTGTATATATTTCCATGTTTACACAGATAACTTTGTAAGTATTTCCATGTTTATACAGATGGAGGTGAAGTTATTTCGATGTTTATAGAGATTGCAGTGGAGATATTTCCATGTTTATACTGATCGCGGTGTAGATTTTTCCATGTTTAAAGAGATGGCGGTGTAGATATTTCCATGTTCTTAGAGATAGTGGTGTTGATTTTTCCATGTTTATAGAGATAGCGGTGTGGATATTTCCATGTTTATACAGATAGGTGTGCAGATATTTCCATGTTTATAGAGATGGCGGTGTAGATATATCCATGTTCATAGAGATAGCAGTGAGGATATTTCCATGTTGATACAGACAGCAGTGTAGATATTTCCATATTTATTCAGATAACTTTGTACATATTTCCATGTTTATACAGATAGCGGTGTAAGTATTTCCACGTTTATACAGATCATTGTGCAGATATTTCCATGTTTATAGAGATAGCTGTGTAGATATTTACATGTTTATACAGATAGCGGTGTAGATATTTCCATGTTTATACAGACCGCGGTGTAGATATTTCCATGTTTATACAGATAGCGGTGCAGATATTTCCATGTTTGTACAGATGCCGGTGTTGATATTTCCATCTATACACAGATGACCGTGTAGATATTTCCAAGTTTATACAGATGGCGGCACAGATATTTCTATGGATATGTAGATGGCGGTGCAGATATTTCCATGTTTATGCAAATAGCGGTGTAGTTATTTCCATGTTTATATAGATAGCGGTGTAGATATTTCCATGTATATATGCATGGCTGTGTAGATATTTCCATGTTTATACAGATGGCCGTGTTGATTTTACCATGTTTATAGGGATAGCAGTGCAAGTATTTCCACATTTATACAGATAGCGGTGTAGTTATTAGCATGTTTATACAGATAGCGGTGTAGATATTTCCATGTATAAACCGATGTCTGTGTATATATTTCCATGTTTAAAGAGATGGCGGTGTAGATATTTCCTTTTTTATACAAATAGCGGTGTAGATATTTCCATGTATGTACAGCTCGCGGTGTAGATATTTCCATGTTTATACAGATGGCAGGGAACACATTTCCATGTTTATACAGATAGCGGTGTAGATATTTCCATGTCTATAGAGATAGCGTTGTAGTTATTTCCATATTTATACTGATTGCGGTGTAGATATTTCCATCTTTATTCAGATGGCAGCGTAGATATTTCCATGTTTATACAGATGGCAGAGAAGATATTTCCATATTTATACAGATAGTGGTGTAGATATTTCCATGTTTATACAGATTGCAGTGTAGATACAACCATGTTTCTGAAGATGGCGGTGTAGGTATTTTCATGTTTACAGAGACGGAGGTGTAGATATTTCCATGTATATAGAGATATCATTGTAGATATTTTCATGTTTATAGAGAAATTGGTGTAGGTATTTCCATGTTTATACAGATATCGGTGTAGATATTTCCATGTTTACAGAGATAGCGGTGTAGGTATTTCTATCTTTGCACAGATTTCGGTGTAGGTATTGCCAAACTTACAGAGATAGCGGTGTAGATATTTCCAAGTTTACACAGATAGCTGTGTAGATATTTCCATGTTTACAGAGATAGCATTGTAGATATTTCCATGTTTATACAGATTGCGATGTAGTTATTTCCATGTTGATACAGATAGCGGTGTAGATATTTCCATGTTTATACAAGTAGGGGTGTAGAAATTCCCATGGTTATACAGATCGCTTTGTAGACATTTCCATCTTTCTACAGATGTCAGTGTACATATTTCCAAGTTTATACAGATGGCAGTGTAGATATTTCCATGTTTATACAGATGTCTGTGTAGATATTTCCATGTTTATGCAGATGGCGGTGTAGATATTTCCATGTTTATAGAGATGGCGGTGTAGATATTTCTATGTTTATAGAGATAGCGGTGCAAATATCTCCATGTTTATAGAGATGGTGGTGTAAGTATTTTCATGTTCATAGAGATAGCGCTGTAGATATTTCCATGTTTATACAGATAACGGTATTGGTATTTCCATGTTTATACAGATAGCGTTGTAGATATTTCCATGTTTATGCAGCTCGCGGTGCAGATATTTCCGTCTTTATACAGATGGCAGTGAAAATATTTCCATGTTTATACAGATAGCGGTGTACATATTTCCTTGTCTATAGAGATAGCGGTGTAGTTATTTCCATCTTTATACAGATTGCGGTGTAGATATTTCCATCGAATACAGATGGCGGTGTAGGTATATCCATGTTTATACAGATGGCAGTGAAGATATTTCCATGTTTATACAGATAGTGGTGTAGATATTTCCATGTTTATACACATAGCGGTGTAGATACATCCATGTTTCTGAAGATGGCGGTGTAGATATTTTCATGTTTATAGATATGGAGGTGTAGATATTTCCATGTATATAGAGATAGCAGTGTAGATATTTTCATGTTTATAGAGAAAGCGGTGTAGGTATTTCCATGTTTATAGAGATAGCGGTGTAGATATTTCCATATATATACCGATAGCGGTGTAGGTATATCCATGTTTATACAGATTGCGGTGTAGATATTTCCATGTTTCTACAGATGGCGGTGTAGATATATCCTTGTTTATACAGACAGTGGTTTAGATATTTCCCTGTTTATACAGATAGCGATGTAGATATTTCCATGTTTATACAGATAGCGGTGTAGATTTTTCCATGTTTACAGAGATAGCATTGTAGATATCTCCATGTTTATACAGATTGCGGTGTAGTTATTTCCATGTTGATAGAGATAGCGGTGTAGATATTTCCATGTTTATACAGGTAGTGGTGTAGAAATTCCCATGTTAATACAGATCGCTTTGTAGGAATTTCCATCTTTCTACAGATGTCAGTGTAGATATTTCCAAGTTTATACAGATGGCAGAGAAGATATTTCCATTTTATACAGATGTCTGTGTAGATATTTCCATGTTTATGCAGATGGCGGTGTAGATATTTCCATGTTTATACAGGTGGCGGTGTAGATATTTCCATGTTTATACAGATGGCAGTGAAGATATTTCCATATTTATACAGATAGTGGTGTAGATATTTCCATGTTTATACAGATGGCGGTGTAGATACATCCAAGTTTCTGAAGATGGCGGTGTAGATATTTTCGTGTTTATAGAGCTGGAGGTGTAGATATTTCCATGTATATAGAGATAGCAGTGTAGATATTTTCATGTTTATAGAGAAAGCGGTGTAGGAATTTCCATTTTTATACAGATGGCAGTGTAGATATTTCCATGTTTATACAAATATCGGTGTAGATATTTCCATGTTTATAGAGATGGTGGTGTAGTTATTTCTATGTTTATAGAGATAGCGGTGTAAACATCTACATGTTTATAGAGATGGTGGTGTAAGTATTTTCATGTTTATAGAGATAGCACTGTAGATATTTCCATGTTTGTACAGATAACGGTGTTGGTATTTCCATGTTTATACAGATAGCTGTGTACATATTTCCATGTCTAAAGAGATAGCGGTGTAGGTATTTCCATATTTATACAGATTGCGGTGTAGATATTTCCATGTTTATACAGATGGCAGTGAAGTTATTTCCATGTTTATACAGGTTTTGGTGTAGATACTCTCATGTTTATAGAGATGGCGGTGTAGATATTTCCATGTATATACAGATGTCTGTGTAGATAATTCCATGTTTATGCCGATAGCGGTGTAGATATTTCCATGTTTATAGAGATGGCGGTCCAGTTATTTCTAAGTTTATAGAGATAGCGGTGTAAATATTTCCATGTTTATAGAGATGGTTGTGTAAGTATTTTCATGTTTATAGAGATAGCGGTGTAGATATTTCCCTCTTTGCACAGATTGCTGTGTAGATATTTCCATTTTTACACAGATACCTGTGTACATATTTCCAAGTTTACACAGATAGCTGTGTAGGTATTTCCATGTTTACAGAGATAGCGTTGTAGATATTTCCATGTTTATACAGACAGCGGTGTAGATATTTCCATCTTTACACAGATAGCGGTGTTGATATTTTCATATTTATACAGATCATGGTGTAGATGTTTCCATCTTTCCACAGATGTCAGTTTAGATATTTCCATGTTTATACAGATGGCAGTGTAGATATTTCCATGTTTATACAGATAGCAGTGTAGATATTTCCATGTTCATGCAGATGGCGGTGTAGATATTTCCATATTTATAGAGATGGCGGTGTAGATATTTCTATGTTTATAGAGATAGCGGTGTAGATATTTCTATGTGTATAGAGATGGCGGTGTAGGTATTTCCATGTTTATAGAGATAGTTGTGTAGATATTTCCATGTTTATACAGATAGCGGTGTAGGTATTTCCATGTTTATACAGATAGCGTTGTTGGTATTTCCATGTTTAAACAACTAGCATTGTAGATATTTCCATGTTTATACAGCTCGCGGTGTAGATATTTCCATCTTTATAGAGATGGCAGTGTAGACATTTCCATGTATTTAGAGATGGCAGTGTAGAAATTTTCATCTTTGCAGAGATAGCGGTGAAGATATTTCCATGTCTATACAGATAGCAGTGTAGATATTTCCATGTTTATACAGATCGTGGTGTAGATATTTACATGTGTATACAGATAATGGTGTAGATATTAACATGTTTATACAGACCGCGGAGTAGAAATTTCCATGTTTACACACATATCGTGATAGATATTTCCATGTTTCTACAGATTGCGGTGTAGATATGTCCATGATTATACAGATAGCGGTGTAGATATTTTCATGTTTATACAGACAACGGTGGAGATATTTCCATGTTTAAATAGACAGCGGTATAGATATTTCCATGTTTATACAGATATCGATGTATATATTTCCATGTTTATACAGATAGCGGTGTAGATATTTCCATGTTTATAGAGATAGCGCTGTAGATATTTCCATGTTTATACAGATGGCTGTGTAGATATTTCCATTTGTATACAGATGGCGGTGTAGATATTTCCATCTTTCTACAGATGGCATTGTAGATATTTCCATGTTTATACAGATGACTGTATAGGTATTTCCATGTTTTTACAGATGGCGGTGCAGATATTTCCATGTCTATAGAGATAGCTGTGCAGATATTTCCATGTTTGTACAGATGGCGGTGTTGATATTTCCATCTATACACAGATGGCCGTGTAGATATTTCCATGTTTATTCAGATGGCGGCATAGATATTTCCAAGGACATGCAGATGGCGGTGTAGTTATTTCCATGTTTATACATATAGCGGTGTAGGTATTTCCATGTTTACACAGATGGTGGTGTAGGTATTTCCGTGTTTATACACATGGCGGAGTAGATACTTCCATCTTTATGGAGATGGCAGTGTAGATATTTTCATGTTCATAGAGATGGCGGTGTAGATATTTCCATATTTATAGAGATAGCGGTGTAGATATTTCCATCTTTCTACAGATGGCAGTGTAGATGTTTCCATGTTTATACAGATGGCCGTGTAGATATTTACATATTTATACAGATGTCTGTGTAGATATTACCATGAGTATACAGATGGTATTGTAGGTATTTCCATGTTTATACAGATGGTGGTGTAGAAATTTCCATGTTTATTCAGATGACTGTGTAGATATTTCCATGTTTTTACAGATGGCAGTGTAGATATTTCAATGTTTATATAGATGACGCTGTTGATATTTCCATGTTTATACAGATAACGGTGGAGATATTTCCATGTTTATACAGAGAGCAGTGGAGATATTTCCATGTTTATACACATAGCGGTGTACATATTTCCATGTTTATAGAGACGGCGGTGTATGTATTTCCATGTTTATACAGATAGCGGTGCAGATATTTCCATGTTTACACAGATGCCTATGCAGATATTTCCATATTTATACAGAGGGCTGTGTAGATATTTCTATATTTATACAGGTGGCAGTGTAGATATCTAAATGTTCCTACACATGACTTTGTAGGTATTTCCATGTTTATACAGATGTCTTTGTAGTTATTTCCATGTTTATAGAGATAGCGGTGCAGATATTTCCATATTTATACAGATAGCATTGTATATATTTCCATGTTTATACAGATCATGGTGTAGATATTTTCATGTTTATACAGATACCCCTGTAGATATTTCCATCTTTATACAGACCGCAGTATAGATATTTCCATGTTTATAGAGATCGCACTGTAGACATTTCCATGTTTGTACAGATGGCGGTGTTGATGTTTCCATCTATACACTGATTGCCGTGTAGGTATTTCCATGTGTATACAGATGGCATTGTAGATATTTCCATGTTTATACAGACGGTGGTGTAGATATTTCCATGTTTACACAGATGACTGTATAGGTATTTCCATGTTTATACAGATGGCGGTGTAGATATTTAAAAGTTTATAGAGATAGAGGTGTAGATATTTCCATATTTATGCAGATAACGGTGTAGAAGTTTCCATGTTTATACAGATAGCGGTGTAAATATTTCCATGTTTATACAGATCACGGTGTAGATATTTCCATGTTTATAGAGATAGCGGTGTAGATATTTCCATGTTTATACCGATAGCGGTGTAGATATTTCCATGTTTATACAGACCGCGGTGTAGATATTTCCATGTTTATACAGATAGCGGTGCAGATATTTCCATGTTTGTACAGATGGCGGTGTTGATATTTCCATCTATACACTGACGACCGTGTAGATATTTCCATGTTTATACAGATGGCGGCGCAGATATTTCCATGGATATGTAGATGGCGGTGTAGGTATTTCCATGTTTATACAGATAGCGGTGTAGTTATTTCCATGTATGTACACATGGCTGTGTAGATATTTCCATGTTTATACAGATAGCGGTGTAGATATTTCCATGTTTATACTGATCGTGGTGTAGACATTTCCATGTTTATAGAGATGGCGGTGTAGATATTTCCATGTTCATAGAGATAGCGGTGTTGATTTTTCCATGTTTATAGAGATAGCGGTGTGGATGTTTCCATGTTTACAGATAGAGGTGTGGATATTTCCCTGTTTATAGAGATGGCGTTGTAGATATTTCCATGTTTATACAGATCACGGTGTAGATATTTCCTTGTTTATACAAATAGCGGTGTAGTTATTTCCATATTTATACAGACAGTGGTGTAGATATTTCCATGTATATACAGAGGGCTGTGTAGATATTTCCATGTTTATACAGATGGCTGTGTAGATATTTCCATGTTTATACAGATGACTTTGTAGGTATTTCCATGTTTATACAGATGGCGGTGTAGATATTTCCATGTTTATAGAGATAACTGTGTAGATATTTCCATGTTTATACAGATAGCGGTGTAGATATTTCCATGTTTATACAGATCACGGTGTAGATATTTCCATGTTTATACAGATCGCGGTGTAGATATTTCCATGTTTATACAGATAGCGGTGTAGATATTTCCATGTTTTTACAGATATCGGTGTAGATATTTCCATATTTACACAGATTGCGGTGTTGATATTTCCATCTTTCTACAGATGGCATTGTAGATATTTCCATGTTTATACAGATGACTGTATAGGTATTTCCATGTTTTTACAGATGGCGGTGCAGATATTTCCATGTCTATAGAGATAGCGGTGTAGATATTTCCATGTTTGTACAGATGGCGGTGTTGATATTTCCATCTATACACAGATGGCCATGTAGATATTTCCATGTTTATTCAGATGGCGGCGTAGATATTTCCAAGGACATGCAGATGGCGGTGTAGTTATTTCCATGTTTATACAGATAGCGGTGTAGGTTTTTCCATGTTTACACAGATGGTGGTGTAGATATTTCCGTGTTTATACACATGGCAGAGTAGATACTTCCATCTTTATGGAGATGGCAGTGTAGATATTTTCATATTCATAGAGATGGCAGTGTAGATATTTCCATATTTATAGAGATAGCGGTGTAGATATTTCCATCTTTCTACAGATGGCAGTGTAGATATTTCCATGTTTATACAGATGGCCGTGTAGATATTTCCATATTTATACAGATGTCTGTGTAGATATTTCCATGTGTATACAGATGGTATTGTAGCTATTTCCATGTTTATACAGATGGTGGTGTAGATATTTCCATGTTTATTCAGATGAATGTGTAGATATTTCCATGTTTTTACAGATGGCAGTGTAGGTATTTCAATGTTTATATAGATGGCGCTGTTGATATTTCCATATTTATACAGATAACGGTGGAGATATTTCCGTGTTTATACAGAGAGCAGTGGAGATATTTCCATGTTTATACACATAGCGGTGTACATATTTCCATGTTTATAGAGACAGCGGTGTAGGTATTTCCATGTTTATACAGATAGCGGTGCAGATATTTCCATGTTTACACAGATGCCTATGCATATATTTCCATATTTATACAGAGGGCTGTGTAGATATTTCTATATTTATACAGATGGCAGTGTAGATATTTAAATGTTCCTTCACATGACTGTGTAGGTATTTTCATGTTTATACAGATGTATTTGTAGTTATTTCCATGTTTATAGAGATAGCGGTGCAGATATTTCCATGTTTATACAGATAGCGGTGTATATATTTCCATGTTTATACAGATCATGGTGTAGATATTTCCATGTTTATACAGATACCGCTGTAGATATTTCCATGTTTATACAGACCGCAGTGAAGATATTTCCATGTTTATAGAGGTAGCAGTGTAGATATTTCCATGTTTGTACAGATGGCGGTGTTGATATTTCCATCTATACACTGATTGCCGTGTAGGTAATTCCATGTGTATACAGATGGCATTGTAGATATTTCCATGTTTATACAGACGGTGGTGTAGAAATTTCCATGTTTACACAGATGACTGTATAGGTATTTCCATGTTTATACAGATGGCGGTGTGGATATTTCCAAGTTTATAGAGATAGCGGTGTAGATATTTCCATATTTATACAGATAACGGTGTAGAAGTCTCCATATTTATACAGATAGCGGTGTAAATATTTCCATGTTTATACAGATCACGGTGTAGTTATTTCCATGTTTACAGAGATAGCGATGTAGTTATTTCCATGTTTATACCGATAGCGGTGTAGATATTTCCATGTTTATACAGACCGCGGTGTAGATATTTCCATGTTTATAGAGATAGCGGTGCAGATATTTCCATGTTTGTACAGATGGCGGTGTTGATGTTTCCATCTATACACAGATGACCGTGTAGATATTTCCATGTTTATACAGACGGCGGTGCAGATATTTCCATGGATATGTAGATGGCGGTGTAGATATTTCCATGTTTATACAGATAGCGGTGTAGTTATTTCCATGTTTATATAGATAGCGGTGTAGATATTTCCATGTATGTACACATGGCTGTGTAGATATTTCCATGTTTATACAGATGGCGGTGTAGATATTTCCATGTTTATACAGATAACTTTGTAAGTATTTCCATGTTTATGCAGATGGCGGTATAGATATTTCGATGTTTATAGAGATAGCAGTGGAGATATTTCCATGTTTATACAGATAGCGGTGTAGATATTTCCATGTTTATACTGGTATTGGTGTAGACATTTCAATGTTCATAGAGATGGCGGTGTAGATATTTCCATGTTCATAGAGATAGCGGTGTTGATTTTTCCATGTTTGTAGAGATAGCGGTGTGGATATTTCCACGTTTATACAGATAGGGGTGTAGATATTTGTCTATTTATAGAGATGGCGGTGTAGATATTTCCATGTTTATACAGATCACGGTGTAGATATTTCCTTGTTTATACAAATAGCGGTCTAGTTATTTCCATGTTTATACAGATAGCAGTGTAGATATTTCCATGTATATACAGATGGCTGTGTAGATATTTCCATGTTTATACAGATGGCTGTGTAGATACTTCCATGTTTATACAGATGACTTTGTAGGTATTTCCATGTTTATACAGATGGTGGTGTAGATATTTCCATGTTTATAGAGATAATTGTGTAGATATTTCCATGTTTATACAGAAAGCGGTGTAGATATTTACATGTTTATACAGATCGCGGTGTAGATATTTCCATGTTTATACAGAACGCGGTGTAGATATTTCCATGTTTATAGAGATAGCGGTTTAGATATTTCCATGTTTTTACAAATATCGGTGTAGATATTTCCATGTTTACACAGATTGCGGTGTAGATATTTCCATCTTTCAACAGATGGCATTGTAGATATTTCCATGTTTATACAGATGACTGTATAGGTATTTCCATGTTTTTACAGATGGCGGTGCAGATATTTCCATGTCTATAGAGATATTGGTGTAGATATTTCCATGTTTGTACAGATGGCAGTGTTGGTATTTCCATCTATACACAGATGGCCGTGTAGATATTTCCATGTTTATTCAGATGGCGGCATAGATATTTCCAAGGACATGCAGATGGCGGTGTAGTTATTTCCATGTTTATACATATAGCGGTGTAGGCATTTCCATGTTTACACAGATGGTGGTGTAGATATTTCCGTGTTTATACACATGGCGGAGTAGATACTTCCATCTTTATGGAGATGGCAGTGTAGATATTTTCATGTTCATAGAGATGGCGGTGTAGACATTTCCATATTTATAGAGATCGCGGTGTAGATATTTCCATCTTGCTACAGATGGCAGTGTAGATATTTCCATGTTTATACAGATGGCCTTGTAGATATTTCCATATCTATACGGATGACTTTGTAGGTATTTCCATGTTTATACAGATGGCGGTGTAGTTATTTCCATGTTTATAGAGATAGCTGTGTAGATATTTCCATGTTTATACAGATAGCGGCGTAGATATTTCCATGGTTATACAGATCGTGGTGTAGATATTTCCTTGTTTATACAGACAGCAGTGGAGATATTTCAATGTTTATACACATAGCGGTGTACATATTTCCATGTTTATACAGATAGCGGTGTAGTTATTTCCATGTTTATAGACATACCGGTGTAGATATTTCCATGTTTATATAGATGGCGTTGTAGATATTTCCATGTTTATAACGATAGCGGTGTTGTTATTTCCACGTTTATACAGATAGCTATGTAGATATTTCCATGTTTATGCAGCTCGCGGTGCAGATATTTATATCTTTATAGAGATGGCATTGTAGATATTTCCTTATTCACACAGATGGCGGTGTAGATGTTTCCATGTTTATACAGATGGCGGAGTACTTAGTTCCATGTTTATGGAGATGGCAGTGTAGATATTTTCATGTTTATAGAGATGGCGGTGTAGATATTTCCATGTTTATAGAGATAGCAGTGTAGATATTTACATGTTTATACAGATGGCTGTGTAGATATTTCCATGTGTATACAGATGGCATTGTAGATATTTCCATGTTTATACAGATGACTGTATAGTCATTTCCATGTTTTTGCAGATGGCAGTGCAGATATTTCCATGTTTATAGAGATAGCAATGTAGATATTTCCATGTTTGTACAGATGGCGGTGGTGATATTTCCTTCTATACACAGATGGCCGTGTAGATATTTCCATGTTTATGCAGATGGCGGCGTAGATATTTCCGTGAACTTGCAGATGGCGGTGTAGATATTTCCATGTTTATACAGATAGCAGTGTAGATATTTCCATGTTTACACAGATGGTGGTGTAGATATTTCCGTGTTTATACACATGGCGGAGTAGATACTTCCATCTTCATGGAGATGAGAGTGTAGATATTTTCATGTTTATAGAGATGGCGGTGTAGATATTTCCATATTTATAGAGATAGCGGTGTACATATTTCCATCTTTGTACAGATGGCAGTATAGATATTTCCATGTTTATACAGATGGCCGTGTAAATATTTCCATATTTATACAGATGTCTGTGTAGATATTTCCATGTGTATACGGATGGTATTGTAGGTATTTCCATGTTTATACAGATGGTGGTGTAGATATTTGCATGTTTATTCAGATGACTGTAGATATTTCCATGTTTTTACAGATGGCAGTGTAGATATTTCAATGTTTATAGAGTTGGCGCTGTAGATATTTCCTTGTTTAAACAGATAACGGTGGAGACAATTCCATGTTTATACAGACTGCAGTGGAGATATTTCCAAGTTTATGCACATAGTGGTGTACATATCTCCATATTTATAGAGACAGCGGTGTAGGTACTTCCATGTTTATACAGATAGCGATGCAGATATTTCCATGTTTACACAGATGCCTATGCAGATGTTTCCATATTTATACAGAGGGCTGTGTAGATATTTCTAAGTTTATACAGATGGCAGTGTAGCTATTTCCATGTTCCTACACATGACTGTGTAGGTATTTCCATGTTTATACAGATGGCTTTGTAGGTATTTCCATGTTTACAGAGATAGCAGTGCTGATATTTCCATGTTTATACAGATAACGGTGTATATATTTCCATGTTTATACATATCGTGGTGTAGATATTTCCATGTTTATACTGATACCGGTGTAGATATTTCCATGTTTATACAGAGCGCAGTGTAGATATTTCCATGTTTATAGAGATAGCAGTGTAGATATTTCCATGTTTGTACAGATGGCGGTGTAGATATTTCCATGTTTATACAGATAACTTTGAAAGTATTTCCATGTTTATACAGATGGCGGTGTAGATATTTCGATGTTTATAGAGATAGCAGTGGAGATATTTCCATGTTTATACAGATAGCGGTGTAGATATTTCCATGTTTATAGAGACTGTGGTGTAGATATTTCCATCTTTGCACAGATTGCTGTGTAGATATTTCCATGTTTATACTAATTGCAGTGTAGATATTTCCATGTTTTTACAGATGTCTGTGTAGATATTTCCATGTTTATGCAGATGGCGGGGTAGATATTTCCATGTTTATAGAGATGGCGGTGTAGTTATTTCTATGTTTATAGAGATAGCGGTGTAAATATTTTCATGTTTATAGAGATGGTGGTGTAAGTATTTTCATGTTTATAGAGCTCGCGGTGTAGATATTTCCATCTTTGTACAGATGGGAGTGGAGATATTTCCATGTTTATACAGATAGCAGTGTAGATTTTTCCATATCTATAGAGATAGCGGTGTAGGTATTTCCATATTTATTCAGATTGCGGTGTAGATATTTCCATCTTTATACAGATGGCGGTGTAGCTATTTCCATATTTATACAGATAGAAGTGCAGATATTTCCATGTTTATACAGATAGTGGTGTAGATATTTCCAAGTTTATACAGATGGCGGTGTAGATACATCCATGTTTCTGAAGATGGCGGTGTAGATATTTTCATGTATATAGAGATGGAGGTGTAGATATTTCCATGTATATAGAGATTGCAGTGTAGATATTTCCATGTTTATAGAGAAAGTGGTGTAGGTATTTCCAAGTTTATACAGATTGCTGTGTAGATATTTACATGTTTCTACAGATGGTGGTGTAGATATTTCCCTGTTTATACAGACAGCGGTGTAGATATTTCCATTTTTATACTGGTAGCGGTGTAGATATATCCATGTTTACAGAGATAGCGGTGTAGATATTTTCATCTTTGCACAGATTGCCGTGTAGATATTTCCATGTTTACGCAGATAGCTGTGTAGATATATCCAACTTTACACAGATAGCTGTGTAAATATTATCATGTCTACACACATAGCGTTGTAGATATTTCCATGTTTATACAGATTGCGGTGTAGATATGTCCATGTTTATACAGATCGCGGTGTAGGTAATTCCATGTTTATACAGATCGCGGTGTAGATATTTCCATGTTTATACAGATAATGGTGTAGTTATTTCCATGTTTATACAGACAGCGGTGTAGATATTTCCATGTTTATAGAGATAGCGGTGTAGGTATTTCCATGTATATAGACATAGCGGTGTAGATATTTCCATGTTTATATAGATGGCGTTGTAGATATTTCCATGTTCATACCAATAGCGGTGTTGGTATTTCCACGATTATACAGATGGCGATGTAGATATTTCCATGTTTATACAGCTCGCGGTGTAGATATTTCCATGTTTATACAGATGGCTGTGCCGATATTTCCATGTTTATTCAGAGTTCTCTGTAAATTTTTCCATGTTTAAATAGATGACAGTGTAGATATTTCCAGGTTTATACAGATGACTGTGTAGATATTTCCATGTCAATACAGGTGGCGGTGTAGATATTTCCATGTTTATAGACATAGCGGTGTAGATATTTCCATGTTTATAGAGATAGCGGTTTAATTATTTCCATCTTTATACATATAGTGGTGTACATATTTCCATGTTTCTAAAGATGGCGGTGTAGATATTTCCTTGTTCATACAGATAGCGGTGTAGATATTTCCATGTATATACAAATAGCGGTATAGATATTTCCATGTTTACACAGATAGCGGTGGAGATATTTCCCTGTTTATACAGATAGCGATGTAGATATTTCCCTGTTTATACAGATAGCGGTGTAGATATTTCCATGTTTATAGAGATAGCGGTTTCGATATTTCCATGTTTATACAGAAGGCTGTGTAGATATTTCCATGTGTATACAGATGGCGGTGTAGATATTTCCATGTTTATACATATAGCAGTGTAGATATTTCCATGTTTACAGATATAGCGGTAAAGATATTTCCATCTTTGCAGAGATTGCGGTGTAGACATTGCAAACTTTACACAGATAGCGGTGTAGATATTTCCAAGTTTACACAGATACCTGTGTCGATATTTCCATGTTTTCAGTGACATCATTGTAGATATTTCCATGTTTGTACAGAGAGCGGTGTAGTTATTTACATGTTGATACAGATAGCGGTGTAGACATTTTCAAGGTTATACAGAAAGTGGTGTAGATATTTCCACGTTTTACAGATAGCTGTGAAGGTATTTCCCTGTTTACACATATAACGTTGTAAATATTTCCATGTTTACACAGATAGCGTTATAGATATTTCCATGCTTACACAGATTGCGGTGTAGATATTTCCAAGTTTACACAGATAGCAGTGTAGATATTTCCATGTTTACACAGATAGCGTTGTAGATATTTCATTGTTTATAGAGATATCGTGTAGGTATTTCCATGTTTTTAAAGATACCGGTGTAGGTATTTCCGTGTTTAAAAGGTAGAGGTGGAGATATTTCCATGTTTATACAGATAACGGTGTAAAAATTTCCATGTTTATACAGATAGCGGTGTAGTTATTTCCATGTTCATACAGATAGCGGTGTAGATATTTCCATGTTTATTCAGATGACTGTGTAGATATTTCCATGTTTATACAGATACCGGTGTTGATATTTCCATGTTTATACAGACCTCAGTGTAGATATTTCCATGTTTATTGAGATAGCAGTGTAGATATTTCCATGTTTGTACAGATGGCGGTGTTGATGTTTCCATCTATACACAGATTGCCGTGTAGGTATTTCCATGTGTATACAGATGGCATTGTAGATATTTCGATGTTTATACAGATGGTGGTGTAGATATTTCCATGTTTACACAGATGAGTGTATAGGTATTTCCATGTTTATACAGATGGCCGTGTAGATATTTCCATATTTATACAGATAACGGTGTAGAAGTTTCAATGTTTATACAGATAGCGGTGTAAATATTTCCATGTTTATAGAGATCACGGTGTAGATATTTCCATGTTTATAGAAATAGCGGTGTAGATATTTCCATGTTTCTACAGATAGCGGTGCAGATATTTCCATGTTTATACAGACCGCGGTGTAGATATTTCCATGTTTATACAGATAGCGGTGCAGATATTTCCATGTTTGTACACATGGCGGTGTTGATATTTCCATCTATACACAGATGACCGTGTAGATCTTTCCATGTTTATACAGATGGCGGCGCAGATATTTCCATGGGTATGCAGATGGCGGTGTAGATATTTCCATGTTTATACAGATAGCGGTGTAGTTATTTCCATGTTTATATAGATAGCGGTGTAGATATTTCCATGTATATACACATGGCTCTGTAGATATTTCCATGTTTATACAGATGGCGGTGTAGATATTTCCATGTTTATACAGATAACTTTGTAAGTATTTCCATGTTTATACAGATAGCGGTGTAGTTATTTCCATGTTTATACTGATCGTGGTGTAGATATTTCCATGTTATAGAGATGGCGGTGTAGATATTTCCATGTTCATAGAGATAGCGGTGTTGATTTTTCCATGTTTATAGAGATAGCGGTTTGGATATTTCCATGTTTATACAGATAGGGGTGTAGATACTTCCATGTTTATAGAGATGGCGGTGTAGATATTTCCATGTTTATACAGATCACGGTGTAGATATTTCCTTGTTTATACAAATAGCGGTGTAGATATTTCCATGTTTATACAGATACCGGTGTAGATATTTCCTTGTATATACAGATGGCTGTGTAGATATTTCCATGTTTATACAGATGGCTGTGTAGACATTTCCATGTTTATACAGATGACTTTGTAGGTATTTCCATGTTTATACAGATGGCGGTGTAGATATTTCCATGTTTATAGAGTTTGCTGTGTAGATATTTCCATGTTTAAAGAGATGGCGGTGTAGATATTTCCATGTTTATAAAGATCGCGGTGTAGATATTACCATGTTTATACAGATAGCGGTGTAGATATTTCCATGTCTATACAGATCGTGGTGAAGATATTTCCATGTTTATACAGATCGCGCTGTAGAAATTTCCATGTTTATACAGATCGCGGTGTAGATATTTCCATGTTTATACAGATAGCGGTGTAGATATTTCCATGTTTATAGAGATAGTGGTGTAGTTATTTCCATGTTTATAGACATAGCGGTGTAGTTATTTCCATGTTTATATAGATGGCGTTGTAGATATTTCCATGTTTATAACGATAGCGGTGTTGGTATTTCCACGTTTATACAGATAGCTATGTAGATATTTCCATGTTTATGCCCCTTGCGGTGCAGATATTTATGTCTTTATACAGATGGCATTGTAGATATTTCCTTATTCACACAGATGGCGGTGTAGATGTTTCCATGTTTATACAGATGGCGGAGTACTTAGTTCCATGTTTATGGAGATGGCAGTGTAGATATTTTCATGTTTATAGAGATGGCGGTGTAGATATTTCCATGTTTATAGAGATAGCAGTGGAGATATTTCCATGTTTATACAGATAGTGGTGTAGATATTTCCATGTTTATACTGATCGTGGTGTAGATATTTCCATTTTATAAAGATGGCCGTGTAGATATTTCCATGTTCATAGAGATAGCGGTGTTGATTTTTCCATGTTTATAGAGATAGCGGTGTGGATATTTTCATGTTTATACAGATAGGGGTGTAGATATTTCCATGTTTATAGAGATGGTGGTGTAGATATTTCCATGTTTATACAGATCACGGTGTAGATATTTCCTTGTTTATACAAATAGCGGTGTAGTTATTTCCATGTTTATACAGATGGCTTTGTAGTTATTTCCATGTTTATACAGATGGCTGTGTAGATATTTCTATGTTTATACAGATGACTTTGTAGTTATTTCCATGTTTATACAGACGGCGGTGTAGATATTTCCATGTTTATAGAGATAGCTGTGTAGATATTTCCATGTTTATACAGATAGCGGTGTAGATATTTCCATGTTTATACAGATCGCGGTGTAGATATTTCCATGTTTATACAGATCGCGGTGTAGATATTTCCATGTTTATACAGATAGCGGTGTAGATATATCCATGTTTACACAGATTGCGGTGTAGATATTTCCATTTTTCTACTGATGGCATCGTAGATATTTCCATGTTTATACAGATGGTGGTGTAGATATTTCCATGTTTATATAGATGGTGGTGTAGATATTACCATGTTTATACAGATAGCGGTGTAGATATTTCCATGTTTATACAGATCGTCGTGAAGATATTTCCATGTTTATACAGATACCGGTGTATGTATTTCTATGTTTATGCAGATCGTGGTGTAGATATTTCCATGTGTATACTGATCTCGTTGTAGATATTTCCATGTTTATACAGATGACTGTGTACATATTTCCATGTTTTTACAAATGGCGGTGTAGGTATTTCCATGTTTATAGAGATGGCAGTGTGGATATTTCCATGATTATACAAATGGCGGTGTTGATATTGCCATGTTTATAGTGATGGCGCTGTAGATATTTCCATGTTTATACAGATGGTGTAGATATTTAGATGTTTATGCAGATGGCGGTGTAGATATTTCGAAATTTAGAGAAATAGCGGTGTAGATATTTCCATATTTACACAGAAAGCCGTGTAGATATTTCCATGTTTATACAGATGACGGTGTAGATATTTCCAGGTTTATGCAGATGGCGGTGTAGAGATTTCCATGTTTCTAGAGATAGCGATGTAGTTATTTCTATGTTTTTACAGATAGCGATGTAGTTATTTCCATATTTACAGAGATAGCGGGGTAGTTATTTCTATATTTATACATATAGCGTTGTAGATATTTCCATGTTTATGCAGATAACGGTGTAGATATTTCCATGTTTATACAGATAGTGGTGTAGATATTTCCATGTTTATAGAGATAGCGGTGTAGGTTATTCCATGTTTATAGAGATAGCGGTGTAGTTATTTCCATGTTGATATAGATGGCTGTGTAGATATTTCCATGTGTATACAGATTGCAGTGTAGTTATTTCCATCTGTACACAGATGATAGTGTAGTTATTTCCAAGTTTATACAGATGGTGGTGTAGATATTTCCATGTTTATACAGATGACTCTGAAGATATTTCCATGTTCTTACAGATGGCGGTGTAGTTATTTCGATGTTTACAGAGGCAGCGGTGTAGATATTTCCATGTTTACAGAGAGCGGTGTAGATATTAACATATTTAAACAGAAAGCGGTGTAGATATTTCCATGTTTATACAGATGACGATGTAGATATTTCCACGTTTTTCAGATGGCGGTGCAGATATTTGCATGTTTAAAGAGATAGCAGTGCAGTTATTTCTATGTTTATGCAGATAGCGATGTAGATATTCCCATGTTTACAGAGATAGCGGTGTAGTTATTTCCATATTTATACATATAGCGGTGTAGATATTTCCATGTTTATACAGATAGCGGTGTTGATATTTCCATGTTTATACAGATAGCGGTGAAGATATTTCCATGTTTATACAGACAGGAGGGGAGATATTTCCATGTTTATACAGATAGCGTTGTAGATATTTCCAGGTTTATACAGATAGCGGTGTAGATATTTCCATGTTTATAGAGATAGCGGTGTAGATATTTGCATGTTAATACAGATGGCAGTGTAGATGTTTCCATGTGTATACAAATGGCAGTGTAGATATTTCCATGTTTATACAGATGGAGGTGTAGATATTTCCAAGTTTATACAGATTACTGTGTAAATATTTCCATGTTTTAAAGATGGCGGTGTAGATATTTCCATGTTTATACAGATGTCGGTTTGGCTATTTCCATGTTTATACAGATAACTGTGTAGCTATTTCCATATTTATAGAGATGGCTGTGTGGATATTTCCATGTTTATACAGATGGCGGTGTAGATATTTCCATGTTTATATAGATGACGCTGTAGATATTTCCATCTTTATACACAGGGCGGTGTAGATATTTCCATGTTTTTACAGATAGCTGTGTAAGTATTTCCATGTTTATAGATAGTGGTGTAGATATTTCCATGTTTACACAGACAGCGGTGTAGAAATTTTCATCTTTACACAGGTAGCGGTGTAGTTATTTCCATGTTGATAGAGATTGCAGTGTAGATATTTCCACATTTACACAGATAACGGTGTAGCTATTTCCATATTTATAGAGGTGGCTGTGTAGATGTTTCCATGTTTATAAAGATGGCGTTGTAGCCATTTCCATGTTTATACAGATAGTGGGGTAGATATTTCCATGTTTATACAGATGACTGTGTATTTATTTCCAAGTTTATACAGATGGCAGTGTACAAATTTCCATGTTTATACAGATAGCGGTGTAGATATTTCCATGTATATACAGATAGCGATGTGGATATTTCCATGTTTATACCGATAGCGGTGGAGATATTTACATGTTTATGCAAATGGCGGTGTAGATGTTTCCATGTTTATACAATTAGCGGGGTAGTTATTTCCATGTTTATAGAGATAGCGGTGTAGATATTTCCATGTTTATACAGATGGCTGTGTAGTTATTTCCATGTGTATACAGATGGCACTGTGTATATTTCCATGTGTATACAGATGTCACTGTAGGTATTTCCATGTTTATAGAGATGGAGGTGTGGATGTTTCCATGTTTATACACATGACTGTGTAGATATTTCCATGTTTATAGAGATGGCGGTGTAGATATTTCCGTGTTTATACACATAGCGGTGTGGATATTTCCTTGACGATACAGATACCGGTTTAGCTATTTCCATGTTTATAGAGATAGCGGTGCAGATATTTCCATGTTCATTCTGATGGAGTTGTGGATATTTCCATGTTAGTACAGATGACTGTGTACATATTTCCATGTTTTTACAGGTGGCGTTGTAGATATTTCCATGTTTATGTAGACGGCAGTCTGGATATTTCTAGGATTATACAGATGGCGGTGCTGATATTTCCATGTTTGTACAGCTGGCGGTGTAGATATTTCCATGTTTATACAGATAGCGCTATGGCTATTTCAAAGTTTATACAGATAACGGTGTGGCTTTTTCCATACTTATAGAGATGGCTGAGTAGATAATTCCATGTTTATACAGATGGCGGTGTAGATAATTCCATGTTTATACAGATAGCGGTGTAGATATTTCCATGTTTATACAGATAGCTGTGGAAATATTTCTATGTTTATACAGATGGCGGCATAGATATTTCCATGTTTATACAGATATCGGTATACGTATTTCCATGTTTATAGAGATAGCGGTTCAGATAACTCCATGTTTATACAGATGGCTGTGTAGATATTTCCATGTGTATACAGATGGCAGTGTAGATATTTCCATATTTATACAGATAAAAGTGCGGATGTTTCCAAGTTTACAAACATGACTGTGTAGATATTTACATGTTTATACAGATGGCAGTGTAGATATTTCCATGTTTATACTGATTGCGGTGTGGCTACTTCCATGATTATACAGATAGCGGTGTAGCTATTTCCATGTTTATAGAGATAGCGGTGTAGATATTTCCATGTTCATACTGATGGATGTGTAGATATCTCCATGTTTATACAGAAGACTGCGTACATATTTTCATGTTTTTACAGATGGCGATGTAGATATTTCCATGTATATACAGAGAGCAGTATGGATATTTCCATGATTATACAGGTGGCGATGTTGATATAAACATGTATATAAAGATGGCGGTGTAGATATTTCCATGTTTATAGAGATGGCGGTGTAGATATTTAGGTGTTTATGCGGAGGGCGGTGTAGATATTTCCTAGTTTATAGAGATAGCGGTGTAGATATTTCCATGTTAATACAGAAAGCTGTGTAAATATTTCCATGTCTACACAGATGACTGTGTAGATATTTCCACGTTTATACAGATGGCGGTGTAGATATTTCCATGTTTATAGAGATAGCGGTGTAGTTATTTCTATGTTTATACAGATAGCGATGTAGATATTTCCATGCTTATAGAGATAGCGGTGTACTTATTTCCACATTTATACATATAGCGGTGTAGATATTTCCATGTTTATAAAGATTGCGGTGTAGATATTTCCATGTTTATACAGATAGCAGTGTAGATAATTCCATGTTTATACAGATGGCTGTGTAGATGTTTACATGTGTATACACATGGCAGTGTAGATATTTCAATGTTTATACAGGTGGAGGTGTAGATATTTCCATGTTTATTCCGATGACTGTGTAGATATTTCCATGTTTTTACAGATGGTGGTGTAGATATTTCCCTGTTCATACAGATAGCGGTGTGGCTATTTCCATGTTTATACAGATAGCGGTGTAGCTATTTCCACGTTTATACAGATAGCGGTGTAGATATTTCCATGTTTATACAGGTAGCGGTGTTGTTATTTCCATGTTTATACAGATACCGGTGGAGATATTTCCATGTTTACAGAGATAGCGTTGTAGATATTTCCGTCTTTACACAGATAGCTGTGTAGATATTTCCAAGTTTACACAGATAGCTGTGTAGGTATTTCCATGTTTTCACAGATAGCGTTTTAGATATTTCCTAGTTTATACAGATACCGGTGTCGATATTTCCATGTTTATGCAGATAGTAGTGTTGGTATTTCCATGTGTATACAGATAGAGGTATAGATATTCCATGTTTATACAACTCGTGGTGTATATATTTCCATGTGTATACAGATGGCAGTGTATATATTTCCATGTTTATACAGATAGTGGTGTAGATATTTCGATGTTTATACAGATGGCGGTGTAGATAGTTCCATATTTTTGGAGACGGCGGTGTAGATATTTTCATGTTTATAGAGATGGCGGTGTAGATATTTCCATGTTTATAGAGATTGCGGTGTAGATATTTCCATTTTTACACAGACGGCTTTGTAGGTATATCCATGTGTATACAGATGGCAGTGTAGATATTTCCATGTTTATAGAGATGGTGGTGTAGATATTTCCAAGTTTATACAGGTGAATGTGTAGATATTTTCATGTTTATACAGATGGGGGTGTAGATATTTCCATGTTTATAGAGATAGCAGTGTAGGTATTTCCATGTTTTACAGGTAGCAATGTAGATATTTCCAGATGTAAACAGGTAGCGGTGTAGATATTTCCATGTTTATACAGATCGTGGTGTAGATATTTCCATCTTTCCACAGTTGGCAGTGTAGATATTTCCATGCTTATACAGATGGCGGTGTAGATATTTCCATGTTTACAGAGATAGCGGTGTAGATATTTCCATGTGTATAGAGATGGCTGTGTAGGTATTTCAATGTTTATACAGATAGCGGTGTAGATATTTCCACGTTTTACAGATAGCGCTGTAGATATAGCCATGTTTATACAGATAGCGGTGTAGATATTTCCATGTTTATTCAGCTCGCGGTGTAGATATTTCCATCTTTATACAGATGGCAGTGTACATATTTCCATGTTTATACAGATACTGGTGTAGATAATTCCATGTTTATACAGATGGCGGTGTAGATAGTTCCCTGTTTCTGGAGATGGCGGTGTAG
This sequence comes from Pan troglodytes, assembly GCF_028858775.2. NCBI lineage: Eukaryota > Metazoa > Chordata > Mammalia > Primates > Hominidae > Pan > Pan troglodytes. The sequence continues at coordinate 1,917,443 of NC_072416.2, read as the reverse complement.
ATATTTTCATGTGTATAGGTATGACGGTGTAGATATTTCCATGTTTATAGCGATTGCGGTGTAGATATTTCCATGTTTATACAGATGGCTGTGTAGATATTTCCATGTGTATACAGATGGCATTGTAGTTATTTCCATGTTTTTAGAGATGGTGGTGTAGATATTTCCATCTTTATACAGATGACTGTGTAGATATTTGCATGTTTATGCAGATGGCGATGTTGATATTTCCATGTTTCTAGAGATAACAGTGTAGATATTTCCATGTTTATAAAGATAGCGGTGTAGATATTTCCATGTTTACAGAGATAGCGGTGTACATATTTCCATATTTATACAGTTAGCGGTATAGATATTTCCATGTTTATACTGAAGGTGGTGTAGATATTTCTATGTTTCTACAGATGGTGGTGTAGATATTTCCTTGTTTATACAGATATTGGTGTACATATTTCCATATTTATACCGATGGCGGTGTAGAAATTTCCATGTTTACAGAGATAGCGGTGTAGATATTTCCATGTTTATACACATTGTGGTGTAGATATTTCCATGTTTATACAGATAGCGGTGTAGATATTTCCATTTTTATACAGTTAGTGGTGTTGATATTTCCATGTTTATACAGATGACTGGGTAGATATTTGCATGTTTATACAGATGGCGGTGTAGATATTTCCATGTTTATAGAGATAGCGGTGTAGGTATTTCCATGTTTATACAGCTCGTGGTGTAGTTATTTCCATCCTTATACAGATGACAGTGTAGATATTTCCATGTTTATAAAGATAGTGGTGTAGGTATTTCCATGTTTATACAGATGGCGGTGTAGATAGTTCCATGTTTCTGGAGATGGTGGTGTAGATGTTTTCATATTTATAGAGATGGAGGTGTAGACATTTCCATGTTTATAGGGATTGTGGTGTAGATATTTCCATGTTTATACCGATAGCGGTGTAAATATTTCCATGTTTATACAGATAGTGGTGTAGATACTTCCAGGTTTATACAGATAGTGGTGGAGATATTTCCTTGTTTATACAGATTGTTGTGTAGATATTTCCACGTTTATACACATCGCTGTCTAGATATTTCCATATTTATACAGGCAGTGGGGTAGATATTTCCATGTTTATACAGATCGCAGTGTAGATATTTCCAACTTTCCACAGATGGCAGTGTAGGTATTTACATGTTAATACAGGTGGCGGTGTAGATATTTCCATGTTTATACAGATAGCGGTGTAGACATTTCCATGTTCATGCGGATGGCGGTGTAGATATTTACATATTTATAGAGATGACGGTGTAGATATTTCTATGTTTATAGAGATAGCGATGTATATATTTCCATGTATATAGAGATGGCGTTGTGGGTATTTCCATGTTTATAGAGATAGTGGTGAAGATATTTCCATGTTTATACAGACAGCGCTGTAGATATTTCCATGTTTATACAGATAGCGGTGTAGGTATTTCCATGTTTATACAGATAGCGGTGTAGATATTTCCATGTTTATACAGATAGCGGTGTACATATTTCCTTGTTTATGCTGACAGCGGGGTTGGTATTTCCATGTTTATACAGATAGCGGTGTAGATATTTCCATGTTTATACAGATAGCGGTGTAGATATTTCCATGTTTATACAGATGGCGGTGTAGATATTTCCATGTTTATACAGATGGCGGTGTAGATAGTTCCATGTTTATTGGGATGGCGGTGTAGATATTTTCATGTTTATACAGATGGCGGTGTAGATATTTCCATGTTTATAGAGATAGCGGTGTAGATATTTCCATGTTGATAGAGATAGCGGTGTAGGTATTTCCATGTTTAGAGAGATAGCGTTGTATATATTTCCATGTTTATACAGATGGCTGTGTAGATATTTCCATGTGTATACAGATGGCAGTGTAGATATTTCCATGTTTATACAGATGGTGGTGTAAATAGTTCCATGTTTATACAGATGACTGTTTAGATATATCCATGTTTTTACAGATGGAGGTGTAGACATTCCCTTGTATATAGAGATAGCGGTGTAGATATTTCCATGTTTATACAGATAGAATTGTTGATATTTCCATTTGTATAAAGATAGCGGTGTAGATATTTCCATATTTATACAGATAGCGGTGTAGATATACCCACGTTTATACAGAGTGTGGTGTAGATATTTCCATGTTTATACAGATAGCTGTGTAGATATTTCCAAGTTTTTACAGATGGCTGTGTAGATATTTCCGTGATTATACAGATGGCAGTGTAGATATTTCCATCTTTATACAGATGACTGTGTAGATATTTCCATGTTAATACAGATGGAGGTGTAGATATTTGCATTTTTATACACATGGCGGTGTAGATTGCACCATGATTATGGAGATGGCAGTGTAGATATATTCATGATTATAGAGATGGCAGTGTAGATATTTCCATGTTTATAGAGATAGCGGTGTAGATATTTCCATATTTATACAGATAGTAGTGTGTATATTTCCATGTTTATACAGATAGCGGTGCAGATATATCCATGTTTATAAAGATAGCTGTGGAGATATTTCCATTTTTATACAGATCAGGGTGTAGATATTTTCATGTTTATACAGATAGCGTTGTCCATATTTCCAAGTTTGTACAGATAGCCGTGTAGGTATTTCCATGTTTATGTAGATAGCGGTGTAGATATTTGCATGTTTATACCCATAGCAGTGGATATATTTCCACGTTTACAGAGATTGCGGTGTAGATATTTCCATGTTTATACAGATGACTGTGAAGGTATTTTCATATTTTTACACATGGCGGTGTAGATATTTCATTGTTTATACAGATAGCTGTGTGGTTATTTCCATGTTTATACAGATAGCAGTGGAGCTATTTCCATGTTTATAGAGATGGCTGTGTAGATATTTCCATGTTTATTCAGATAGTGGTGTAGATATTTCCATGTTTATAAAAATGACTGTGTTGGTAAATCCATGTTTATACAGATGGCCGTGAATGTATTTCCATGTTCATAGAGATAGCCATGTAGATGTTTCCATGTTTATACAGATAGCGGTGTAGACATTTCCATGTTTATAGAGAGAGCGGTGTACATATTTACATATTTATAGAGATTGCGCTGTAGATATTTCCATGTTTATACAGATAGCGGTGTAGATATTTCCATGTTTATGCAGCTAGCGGTGTAGATATTTGCATGTTTATACCCATAGCGGTGTACATATTTCCACGTTTACAGAGATTGCGGTGTAGATATTTCCATGTTTATATGGAGGGCTGTGTAGATATTCCCATGTGTATACAGATTGCAGTGTAGATTTCCCATGTTTATTCTGATGGAGTTGTAGACATTTCCTTGTTTATAGAGATAGCGGTGGAGATATTTCCATGTTGATACAGATAGCGATGTAAATAATTCCATATTTATAGAGATAGCAGTGTAGGTATTTCCATGATTATAGAGAAAGCGGTGAAGATATTTCCATGTTTATAGAAATTGCGGTGTAGATATTTCGATGTTTATACAGATAGCGGTGAAGTTATTTCCATGTTTATACAGATAGCAGTGGAGATATTGCCTTGTTTATACTGATGGCAGTGTAGATATTTCCAAGTTTATACAGATAGCGGTTTAGATATTTCCATGTTTATACAGAAAGCAGTGCAGTTATTTCCATGTTTATACAGATTGCAGTGTAGGTATTTCCAGGTTTATAGAGATAGCGGTGTAGATATTTCCATGTTTATACAGATGGCTGTGTAGGTATTTCCATGTTTATACAGATTGCCGTGTGTATATTTCCATGTTTATAGAGATAGCCATGTAGATGTTTCCATGTTTATACAGATAGCGCTGTAGATATTTCCATGTTTATACAGAAAGCGGTGTAGATACTTCCATGTTCATACAGATAGCGGTGTAGATATTTCCATGTTAATACCGATAGTGGTGTAGACAATTCCATGTATATAAAGATAGCGGTGTAGATATTTCCATATTTATACAAATATCGGTGTAGATATTTTCATGTTTTTATATATAGCGGCATAGATATTTCCATGTTCATAAAGATTGGGGTGTAGGTATTTCCAGGTTTATATAGATAGCGGTGTAAATATTTCCATGTTTATACAGATCGCAGTGTAGATATTTCCCTGTTTATACAGATGGAGGTGTAGATATTTCCATGTTTATACAGATGACTTTGTTGATATTTCCATGTTTTTACAGATGGCAGTGTTGATATTTCCATGTTTATACAGATAGTGGTGTGGTTATTTCCATGTTTATACAGATAGCGTTGTAGACATTTCGATGTTTATAGAGATAGCGGTGTAGATATTTCCATATTTATAAAGATTGCAGTGTATATATTTCCATGTTTATACAGATATCGGTGTAGATATTTCCATGTTTATACAGATTGCGGTGTAGGTATTTCCGTGTTTATAGAAATAGCTGTGTAGATATGTCCATGTTTATACAGATAATGTTGTAGATATTTCCCTGTGTATACAGATAGCAGTGGAGGTATTTCCATATTTATATAGATAGCGGTGGATATACATCCATGTTTATACAGATGGCGGTGTAGATATTTCAAAGTTTATGAAGAAAGCGGTGTAGATATTTCCATGTTTATACAGATAGCGGTGTAGATATTTCCATGTTTATAAACATTGCGGTGTAGGTTTTTCCATGTTTATAGAGATAGTGGTGTAGATATTTCCATGTTTATAGAGATGGCTGTGAAGATATTTCCATGTTTATACAGATAGAGGTGCAGATATTTCCATGATTATACAGATAGCGGTGTAGATATTACAATGTTTACACTGATAGCGGTTTAGATATTTGAATCTTTGCACAGATTTCGGTGTAGATATTTCCATCTTTACACAGATTGCGCTATAGATATATCCATCGTTGCACAGACTGTGCTGTAGATATTTCCATCTTAACACAGATATTGGTGTAGGTACTTCCATGTTTACACTGACAGCGGTGTAGTTATTTCCATGTTTACACAGATAGTGGTGGAGATATTTCCATGTTTATACAGATAGTGGTGTAGATATTTCCAAGTTTATACAGATAGCCGTGTAGATATTTAAATGTTTTTACAGATAGCGCTGTAGATATTTCCATGCTTATACAGATAGCGGTGTAGGTATTTCCATGTTATACAGAGAGCAGTGTAGAGATTTCTATGTTTATAGAGATAGCGGTGTAGATATTTCCGTATTTATACAGAGAGAAGTGTAGATATTTCCATATTTATACAGATAGTGGTGGAGATATTTCAATGTTTATACAGATAGCGATGTAGATATTTCCATGTTTATACAGATAGCTGTGTAGATATTTCCATGTGTATACAGATGGCAGTGTAGATATTTCCATGTTTATGGAGATGGTGGTGTAGACATTTCCATGCTTATACAGATGACTGTGTGGATATTTCCTTGTTTATACTGATGGCGGTGTAGATATTTCCCTGTTTATAGAGATAGCGGTGTTGATATTTCCATGTTTATACCGATAGCGGTGTAGCTATTTCCATGTTTATAGACACAGGGAGTAGATATTGTCATATTTATACAGATAGCGGTGTAGATACTTCCATGTTTATTCAGATGGCGGTGTAGATATTTCCATGTTTATAGTGATAGCGGTGTAGATATTTCCATCTTTGTACAGATTGCGGTGTAGGTATTTCCATCTTTATACAGATGACGGTGTAGATATTTCCATGTTTATGCAGATGACGGTGTAGATATTTCCATGTTTATACAGATGGCTGTGTAGATATTTCCATGTGAATATAGATGGCTGTGTTGCAATTTCCAGGTGAATACTGATGGCAATGTAGATATTTCCATATTTATAGAGATGGTGGTGGAGATATTTAAATGTTTATACAGATGACTGTGTATATATTTCCATGTTTATACAGATGGCGGTGTAGATATTTCCATGTTTATATAGATAGCGGTGTAGATATTTCCATGTTTACAGAGATAGCGCTGCAGATATTTCCATCGTTGCAGAGATTGTGGTGTAGATATTTCCATCTTTATACAGATAGCGGTGAAGATATTTCCAAGTTTACACAGATAGCTGTGTAGATATTTCCATTTTTACACAGATAGCGTTGAAGATATGTCCATGTTTACAAAGATATCGGTGTAGATATTTCGACCTTGGCACAGATTGCGGTGTAGATATTTCCATCTTTAAACAGATTGCGGTGTAGATATTTCCATGTTTACACAGATACCGGTGTTGCTATTTCCAGGTTTATACAGATGGTGGTGTAGATATTTCCACGTTTACCCAGATGACTGTGTAGTTATTTCCATATTTATACAGATGGTGGTTTAGATATTTCCATGTTTTTAGAGATAGCCATGTAGATATTTCCATGTTTATACAGATCGTAGTGTAGTTATTTCCATGTTTGTACAGATAGCAGTTTAGATATTTCCATGTTTATACAAATAGCGGTGTAGATATTTCCATGTTTATAGAGATCTTGGTGTAAATATTTCCATGTTTATACAGATAACGGTGTAGATATTTCCCAATTTATACAGGTAGCACTGTAGATATTTCCATGTTTATACAGATCGCGGTGTAGATATTTCCCTGTTTATAGAGATGGCGGTGTAGATATTTCTATGTTTATAGAGATAGCGCTGTGGATATTTCCATGTTTATACAAATGGCGTTGTAGATATTTCCATGTTTATGCAGATGGTGGAGTAGATATTTCCATGTTTATAGAGATGGCCGTGTATATAGTTCTATGTTTATAGAGATTGCGGTGTAGATAATTTCATGTTTATAGAGAAGGCGGTGTAGGTATTCTCAGGTTTATAGAGATAGCAGTGTAGATATTTCCATGTTCATACTGATAGCGGTGTAGATATTGCCATGTTTATACAGATTACGGTGTTATTATTTCCATGTTTATACAGATAGCGGTGTAGATATTTCCATGTTTATACAGCACGTGGTGTAGATATTTCCATCTTTATACAGATGACAGTGTAGATATTTCCATGTTTATACAGATAGCGGTGTAGATATTTCCATGTTTTCGGAGCAGGTGGTGTAGATAGTTCCATATTAATGGAGATGTCGGTGTAGATATTTTCATGTTTATAGAGATTGTGGTGTAGGTTTTTCCATGTTTATACAGATGACTGTGAAGACATTTCCATACTTATACAGATGGCGGTGTAAATATTTCCATGTTTATAGAGATAGTGGTGTAGATATTTCCATGTTTATACAGATAGAGGTGCAGATATTTCCATGTTTATAGAGACAGCGTTGTATATATTTCCATATTTATACAGATACCGGTGTAAATATTTCCATGTTTATTCAGATCACTGTGTAGATATTTCCATGTTTATAGAGATGGCGGTGTAGATATTTCCCTGTTTGTACAGATAGCGGTGTGGTTATTTCCATGTTTATACAGGTAGCGGTGTTGATATTTCCATGTTTACACAGATAGCGGTGTAGATATTTCCATCTTTGCACAGACTGTGGTGTAGATGTTTCCATTTTTACACAGATAGCGGTGTAGATATTTCCATGTTTATACAGAGAGCTGTGTAGATATTTCCAAGTTTACACAGATAGCGTTGTAGATTTTCCATATTTATACAGAGAGCGGTGTAGATATTTCCATATTTATACAGATAGCGGTGTAGATATTTCCATATTTATACAGATAGTAGTGTGTATATTTCCATGTTTATACAGATAGCGGTGGAGATATATCCATGTTTATAAAGATAGCTGTGGAGATATTTCCATTTTTATACAGATCAGGGTGTAGATATTTTCATGTTTATACAGATAGCGTTGTCCATATTTCCAAGTTTGTACAGATAGCCGTGTAGGTATTTCCATGTTTATGTAGATAGCGGTGTAGATAATTGCATGTTTATACCCATAGCAGTGGATATATTTCCACGTTTACAGAGATTGCGGTGTAGATATTTCCATGTTTATACAGATGACTGTGAAGGTATTTTCATATTTTTACACATGGCGGTGTAGATATTTCATTGTTTATACAGATAGCTGTGTGGTTATTTCCATGTTTATACAGATAGCAGTGGAGCTATTTCCATGTTTATAGAGATGGCTGTGTAGATATTTCCATGTTTATTCAGATAGTGGTGTAGATATTTCCATGTTTATAAAAATGTCTGTGTTGGTAAATCCATGTTTATACAGATGGCCGTGAATGTATTTCCATGTTCATAGAGATAGCCATGTAGATGTTTCCATGTTTATACAGATAGCGGTGTAGACATTTCCATGTTTATAGAGAGAGCGGTGTACATATTTACATATTTATAGAGATTGCGCTGTATATATTTCCATGTTTATACAGATAGCGGTGTAGATATTTCCATGTTTATGCAGCTAGCGGTGTAGATATTTGCATGTTTATACCCATAGCGGTGTACATATTTCCACGTTTACAGAGATTGCGTTGTAGATATTTCCATGTTTATACAGTTGGCTGTGTAGATATTTCCATGTGTATACAGATGGCAGTGTAAATATTTCCATGTTTATGCAGACGGAGGTGTAGATATTTCCATGTTTATACAGATGACTGTGTAGGTAATTCCATGTATATACAGATGGCCGTGTATACATTTCCATGTTTATTGAGATAGCCATGTAGATGTTTCCATGTTTATACAGATAGCGCTGTAGATATTTCCATGTTTATACAGAAAGCGGTGTAGATATTTCCATGTTTATACAGATAGCGGTGTAGATATTTCCATGTTTATACAGATAGCGGTGTAGACAATTCCATGTATATAAAGATAGCGGTGTAGATATTTCCATATTTATACAGATATCGGTGTAGATATTTTCATGTTTATATATATAGCGGCATAGATATTTCCGTGTTCATAAAGATTGCGGTGTAGGTATTTCCATGTTTATATAGATAGCGGTGTAAATATTTCCATGTTTATACTGATCGCACTGTAGATATTTCCATGTTTATACAGATGGAGGTGTAGTTATATCCATGTTTATTCAGATGACTTTGTAGATATTTCCATGTTTTTACAGATGGCGGTGTTGATATTTCCATGTTTATATGGATAGTGGTGTGGCTATTTCCATGTTTATACAGATACCGTTGTAGACATTTCGATGTTTATAGAGATAGCGGTGTAGATATTTCCATATTTATATAGATTGCAGCGTATATATTTCCATGTTTATACAGATAGCGGTGTAGATATTTCCATGTTTATACAGATTGCGGTGTAGGTATTTCCGTGTTTATAGAAATACCCGTGTAGATATGTCCATGTTTATACAGATAATGTTGTAGATATTTCCCTGTTTATACAGATAGCGGTGGAGGTATTTCCATGTTTATATAGATAGCGGTGGATATACATCCATGTTTATACAGATGGCGGTGTAGATATTTCAAAGTTTATGAAGAAAGCGGTGTAGATATTTCCATGTTTATACAGATAGCGGTGTAGATATTTCCATGTTTATGAACATTGCGGTGAAGGTATTTCGATGTTTATAGAGATAGCGGTGTAGATATTTCCATGTTTATACAGAGGGCTGTGTAGATATTTCCATATGTATACAGATGGCAGTGTAGATATTTCCATGTTTATACAGATGGAGGTGTAGATATTTCCATGTTATAAAGATGACTGTGTAGATATTTTCATATTTTTACACATGGCAGTGTAGATATTTCATTGTTTATACAGATAGCGTTGTGTCTTCTTCCATGTTCATACAGATAGCAGTGGAGGTATTTCCATGTTCATAGAGATGGTTGTGTAGATATTTCCATGTTTATACAGATGGTAGTGTAGGTATTTCCATGTTTATACAGACAGCGTTGTAGATATTTCCATGTTTATGCAGATGACTGTGTAGGTATTTCCATGTTTATACAGATGGCGGGGTAGATATTTCCATGTTTATACAGATTGCAGTGTAGATATTTCCATGTTTATACAGATAGCGGTGTAGATATTTCCATGTTTATACCGATGACTGTGTAGATGTTTCCACGTTTATACAGATTGCGGTGTAGATATTTCCATGTTAATGCAGATGGTTGTGTAGACATTTCGATGTTTATAGAGATAGCGGTGTAGATATTTCCATGTTTATACAGATAGCGGTGTAGATATTGCCATGTTTACAGAGATAGAGCTGTAGATATTTCAGTATTTGATCAGATTGCGGTGTAGATATTTCCATTTTTACAGATAGCAGAGTACATATTTCCATGTTTACACAGACAGCTGTGTAGATATTTCCATGTTTACACAGATAGTGTTGTAGACATTTCCATGTTTATACAGGTAGCGGTGTAGATATTTCCATGTTTATACAGATAGCGGTGTAGATATTTCCTTGTTTATACAAATGGCGGTGTAGGTATTTCCATGTTTATACAGAGAGCGGTGTAGGTATTTCCATATATATACAGATGGCAGTGTAGATATTTCCATGTTTTACAGATGGCGGTGTAGATATTTCCATGTTTATACAGAAAACGTTGTAGATATTTCCATGATAATAGAGATGGCTGTGTACATATTTCCATGTTTATACAGATGGCAGCATAGGTATTTCCATTTTTATACAGATAGTGGTGTAGATATATCCATGTTTATGCAGATAACTGTGTAGGTATTTCCATGTTGATACAGATGGCGGTGTTGATATTTCCATGTTTATAGAGATAGCCATGTAGATATTTCCATGTTTATACAGCTAGCGTTGTAGACATTTCCATGTTTATAGAAATAGCCGTGTAGTTATTTCCATATTTGTACAGATAGCGGTGTAGATATTTCCATGTTTATACAGATAGCGGTGTAGAAATTTCCATGTTTATACAGATGGCGGTGTAGGTATTTCCATGTTTATAGAGAGAGCGGTGTAGATATTTCCACGTTTATACAGATGGCTGTGTAGATATTTCCATGTTTATACAGATAGCGGTGTGACTATTTCCATGTTCATATAGATAGGTTTGTAGATATTTCCATGTTTTTAGAAATGGCTGTGTAGATATTTCCATGTTCATAGAGATTGCTGTTTAGATATTTCCATGTTTATACAGATGGTTGTGTAGATACTTCCAAGTTTATACAGATGGCATTGTAGATATTTCCATGTTTATACAGATAGTGGTGTAGATATTTGCACGTTTATACAGATGACTTGGTAGGTATTTCCATGTTCATACAGATGGCGGTGTAGACATTTCCATGATTATAGACATAGCCATGTGGATATATTCATGTTTATACAGATAGCGGTGTAGATATTTTGATGTTTTTAGAGATAGCGGTGTAGATATTTCTATATTTATAAAAATAGCAGTGTACATATCTCCGTGATTATACAGATAACAGTGTAGATATTTCCTTGTTTACAGATAGCTGTGTAGATATTTCCATGTTTATACAAATAGCTGTGAAGATATTTCCATGTTTACAGAGGTAGCGCTGTAGATATTTCCATATTTGCACAGATTGCCGTGTAGATATTTCCATCATTACACAGATAGCGGCGTACATATTTCCATGTTTACACAGATAGCTGTGTAGATATTTCCATGTTTACACAGATAGTGTTGTAGAGATTTCCATGTTTATACAGATAGCGGTGTAGATATTTCCATGCTTATAAACATAGCGGTGTAGATATTTCCATGTTTATGAAAATAGCGGTGGAGTTATTTCCATCTTTATACAGATAGCGATGTAGATATTTCCATGCTTATACAGATAGCGGTGTAGGTATTTCCATGTTTATACAGGTAGGGTTGTAGATATTTCCATGTTTATACAGATATCGGTGTAGATATTTCCATGTTTATACAGATAGCGTGGGATATATTTCCATGTTTATACAGATAGCGTTGGAGATATTTCCATGTTTATAGAGATAGCTTTGTAGATATATCCATGATTATACAGTTAGTGGTGTAGATATTTCCTTGTTTATACAGATCACGGTGTAGATATTTCCAAGTTTATACAGACAGCGGTGTAGAAATTTCCATGTTTATAAAGGTAGCGGTGTAGATATTTCCATGTTTACAAAGATAACAGTGTAGATATTTCCATGTTTATAGAGATAGCGCTGGAGATATTTCCATGTTTATACAGATAGCGACGTAGATATTTCCATGTTTATACAGATAGCGGTGTAGATATTTCCATGTTTATACAGATAGTGGTGGAGATATTTCCATGTTTATACAGATAGCGTTGTAGATATTACCATGTTTATACAGATAGTGGTGTAGATATTTCCATGTTTATACAGATAACAGGGTAGATATTTCCATGTTTACAGAGATAGCGTAGTATATATTTGGATATTTGCACAGATTGCAGTGTACATATTTTCATCTTTACACAGATAGTGGTGTACATATTTCCTTGTTTACTCAGATAGCTGTGTAGATATTTCCATGTTTACACAGATATTCTTGTAGATATTCCCATATTTTTACAGATAGCGGTGTAGATATTTCCATGTTTATAAAGAAAGCGGTGTAGATATTTCCATGTTTACAGAGATAGCGTAGTATATATTTTGATATTTGCACAGATTGCCGTGTACATATTTTCATCTTTACACAGATAGCGTTGTACATATTTCCATGTCTACTCAAATAGCTGTGTAGATATTTCCATTTTTACATAGATATTGTTGTAGATATTTCCACGTTTATACAGATAGCGGTGTAGATATTTCCACATTTTACAGATAGCGCTGTAGATATTTACATGTTTATGCAGATAGCGGTGTAGATGTTTCCATGTTTACAGAGATAGCGTTGTAGATATTTCCATCTTTGCACAGATTGCGGTGTGCATATTTCCATCTTTACACAGATTGCTATGTAGATATTTCCAAGTTAACACAGATAGCTGTGTAGATATTTCCATGTTTATACAGATAGCGGTGTAGATATTTCCATGTTTATACAGATAGCGGTGTAGATATTTCCATGTTTATACAGATAGCGGTGTAGATATTTCCATGTTTATACAGATAGCGTTGTAGATATTTCCATGTTTATACAGATAGCGTTGTAGATATTTCCAAGTTTACACAGATATTGCTGTTGAGATTCCCAAGTTTTTACAGGTAGCGGTGTAGATAATTCCATGTTTATAAAGAATGCGGTGTAGATATTTCCATGTTTATACAGATAGCGGTGGAGATATTTCCATGTTTACACAGATATTGTTGTAGATATTTCCATGTTTATACAGATAGCGTTGTATGTATTTTTATATTTATAGAGATAGCTGTGTAGATATTTCCATGTTTATGCAGATAGTGGTGTAGATATTTCCATGTTTATACAGGTAGCGGTGTAGACAATTCCATGTTTATACAGATAGTGGTGTAGATATTTCCATGATTATACAGATAGCGGTGTAGATATTTCCGTGTTTATACAGATAACGGGGTAGATATTTCCATGTGTATAGAGATAGCGGTGTAGATATTTTGATATTTGTACAGATTGGGGAGTACATATTTTCATCTTTATACAGATAGCCTTGTACATATTTCCATGTCTACACAAATAGCTGTGTAGATATTTCCATGTTTACACAGATATTGTTGTAGATATTTCCACGTTTATACAGATAGCGTTGTAGATATTTCCACGTTTTACAGATAGCGGTGTAGATATTTACATGTTTATGCAGATAGCGGTGTAGATATTTCCATGTTTACAGAGATAGCGTTGTAGATATTTCCATCTTTGCACAGATTGCGGTGAGATATTTCCATCTTTACACAGATAGCTATGTAGTTATTTCCAAGTTATCACAGATAGCTGTGTAGATATTTCCATGTTTATACAGATAGCGTTGTAGATATTTCCATGTTTATACAGATAGCGGTGTAGATATTTCCATGTTCATGCAGATGGCGGTGTAGATATTTCCATGTTTATAGAGATGGCCGTGTATATATTTCTATGTTTATAGAGATAGCGGTGTAGATATTTCCATGTGTATAGAGATGACGGTGTAGGTATTTCCATGTTTATAGAGATAGTCTTGAAGGTATTTCCGTATTTATACAGATAGCGGTGTATATATTTCCATGTTTATTCAGATAGCGGTGTTGGTATTTCCATGTTTATACAGATAGCGGTGTAAATATTTCCATGTTTATACAGATAGCGGTGTAGATATTTCCATGTTTACAGGGATAGCGGTGTAGATATTTCCATCTTTGCACTGATAGCTTTGTAGATATTTCCAAGTTTACACAGATAGCTGTGAAGATATTTCCATGTCTACACAGATATCGTTGTAGATATTTCCATCTTTATACAGATAGCGGTGTAGATATTTCAATGTTTATACAGATAACGGTGTTGGTGTTTCCATGTTTATACAGATAGCGGTGTAGATATTTCCATGTTTATACAGATAGCGGTGTAGATATTTCCATGGTTATAGAGATGGCGGTGTAGATATTTCCATGTTAATAGAGATTGCGGTGTAGATATTTCCATGTTTATGGGGGTGGCGGTGTAGTTATTTCCATGTTTATAGAGATTGCGGTGTAGATAATTCCACGTTTCTACAGATGGCTTTGTAGATATTTCCATGTGTATACAGATGGCAATTTAGATATTTCCATGTTTATACAGATGACTGTGTAGATCTTTGCATGTTTATACAGATGGCGGTGTAGATATTGACATGTTTATAGAGAAAACAGTGAAGATATTTCCATGTTTATAGAGATTGCGGTGTAGATATTTCCATGTTTATAGAGATAGCGGCGTAGTTATTTCCATGTTTATGGAGATAGCAGTGTAGATGTTTCCATGTATATACAGATGGCTGTGTAGATATTTCCATGTTTATACCGACGGCAGTGTAGATATTTCCAAGTATATAGTGATGGTGGTGCTGATATTTCCATGTTTATACAGATGACTGTGTAGATATTTGCATGTTTATACAGATGGTGGTGTAGATACTTCCATGTTTCTAGAGATAACAGTGTAGATATTTCCATGTTTATAAAGATAGCGGTGTAGGTATTTCCATGTTTATTGAGATAGCGGTGTAGATATTTCCATATTTATACAGATAGCGGTGTAGATATTTCCATGTTTATACCGACGGCGTTGTAGATATTTCCATGTTTATACAGATGGAGGAGTAGTTATTTCCTTAATTTTACAGATAGCAGTGTAGATATTTCCATCTTTATACAGATAGCGGTGTAGATATTTCCATCTTTATACAGATATCGGTGTTGGTATTTCCCTGTTTATACAGCTCGCGGTGTAGATATTTCAAACTTTATACAGACGGCAGTGTAGATATTTCCATGTTTATAGAGGTAGCAGTGTTGATATTTCCATGTTTATACAGATGGCTGTGTAGATATTTCCATGTTTATACAGATGGCAGTGTAGATATTTCCAGGTTTACACAGATGACTGTGAAGATATTTTCATGTTTTTACACATGGCGGTGTTGATATTTCCATGTTTATACCGTTAGCGATGTCGCAATTTCTATGTTTATACAGACAGCAATGTAGATATTTCCATGTTTATAGAGATAGCTGTGTAGATTTTCCCATGTTTGTACAGATAGCGGTGTAGATATTTCCTTGTTTATACAGATGGCAGTGTAGATATTTCCATGTTTATACAGATAGCGGTGGAGATATTTCCATGTTTATACAGATAGCGGTGTAGTTATTTCCATGTTTATACAGATAGTGGTGGAGATATTTCCATGTTTATACACATAGCGGTGTAGAAATTTCAATGTTTATAGAGATAGCGTTGGAGATATTTCCATGTTTATACCGATAGCGGTGCGTATATTTCCATGTTGATACACAAGGCGGTTTTGATATTTCCAAGTTTATAAAGATAGCTGTGTAGATATTTCCATGTTTACAGATAGTTGTGTACATACATCCATGTTTGTACAGATGGCTGTGTAGATATTTCCATGTGTATACAGATTTCAGTGTAGATATTTCCGTGTTTATACAGGTGGAGGTGTAGATATTTCCAAGTTTATACAGATGACTGTGTAGATATCTTCATGTTTTTACAGATGGCGGTGTAGATATTTCCATGTTTATACAGATAGCGGTCTCTCTATTTCTATGTTTATACAGATAGCAGTGTAGCTATTTCCATGTTTGTAGAGATAGCTGTGTAGATATTTCCATGTTTATACAGAGAGCGGTTTAGATATTTGTATGTTTATACAGATGGCAGTGTAGATATTTCCATGTTTATATAGATAGTGGTGTAGATGTTTCCATGTTTATACAGATGACTGTATAGGTATTTCCATGTTTATACAGATGGCGGTGGAGATATTTCAATGTTTATTGAGATAGCCATGTAGATATTTCCATGTTTATAAAGATAGCAGTGTAGGCATTTCCATGTTTATAGAGATAGCGTTGTAGGTATTTCAATATTTATAGAGATAGCAGAGTAGATATTTCCAAGTTTATACATATAGCGGTGTAGATATTTCCAGGTATATACAGATAGCGGTGTAGACATTTCCATGTTTTTACAGATCGTGGTGTAGATATTTCCATGTTTATACAGATAGAGGTGTAGATATTTCCATGTTTATACACATAACGGGGTAGATATTTCCATGTTTACAGAGATAGCGGTGTGGATATTTTGATATTTGCACAGATTGCGGTGTACATGTTTTCATCTTTCACAGAAGGCGGTATACATATTTCCATGTTTACACAGAGAGCTGTGTAGATATTTCCATGTTTACACAGATATTGTTGTAGATATTTCCATGTTTATACAGATAGCGGAGTAGATATTTCCATGTTTATAAACATAGCGGTGTAGTTATTTCCATGTGTTTAGAGATGGCAGTGTAGATATTTAAATGTTTATACTGATGGCAGTGTAGATATTTCCATGTTTATACAGTAGAGGTGTAGATATTTCCATGTTTATGAAGATCTCGGTGCAGATATTTCCATCTTTCTACAGATGAGAGTGTAGATGTTTCTATGTTTATAGAGATGGCGGTGTAGATATTTCCATGTTTATACAGATGGCGGTGGAGTTATTTCCATGTTTATGCTGATGGCGGTGAAGATATTTCCATGTTTATAGAGATCGCGTTTAAGATATTTCTATGTTTATAGGGATAGCGATGTAGATAATTCCATGTTTATGCATATAGCGGTGTAGGTATTTCCATGTTTATACAGAGAGCAGTGTAGATATTTCCATGTTTATACAGATAGCGGTGTAGATATTTCCACGTTTACAGAGATAGCGCTGTAGATATTTCCATATTTGCGCATATTGCGGTGAAGATATTTCCATCTTTACACAGATAGCGGTGTACATATTTCCATGTTTACACAGATAACTGTGAAGATATTCCCATGTTTACACAGATAGTGTTGTAGATATTTCCATGTTTATACAGGTAGCGGTGTAGATATTTCCATGTTTACAAAGATAGGGGTGTAGGTATTTCCATGTTTATAGAGATAGCGCTGGGGATATTTCCATATTTATTCAGATAGCGATGTAGATATTCCCATGTTTATACACATAGCGGTGTAGATATTTCCATGTTTATACAGATAGCGGTGGAGATATTTCCATGTTTATACAGATAGCGGTGCAGATATTTCCATGTTTATAGAGATAGCATTGGAGATATTTCCATCTTTATACAGATAGCGGTGGGTATATTTCCATGTTTATACACAAGGCGGTGTAGATATTTCCAAGTTTATACAGATGACTGTGTAGATATCTTCATGTTTTTACAGATGGCGGTGTAGATATTTCCATGTTTATACAGAAGGCAGTGTAGATATTTCCATGTTTATACAGATAGTGGTGTAGATATTTCCATGTTTATGCAGGTAGAGGTGTAGATATTTCCATGTTAATGAAGATCTCGATGCAGATACTTCCATCTTTCTACAGATGAGAGTGTAGATGTTTCTATGTTTATAAAGATGGCGGTGTAGATATTTCCATGTTTATACAGATGGCGGTGTAGTTATTTCCATGTTTATGGTTATGGCGGTGTAGATATTTCCATGTTTATAGAGATGGCAGTGTAGATATTTCTAAGTTTGTAGAGATAGCAGTGTAGATATTTACAAGTTTATACAGATGGCAGTGTAGATATTTCCATGTTTATAGAGATGGTGGTGTAGATATTTCCATGTAAATACAGATAACTGTGTAGATATTTCCATGTTTATACAGATGGCGGTGTAGATATTTCCATATTTACAGAGATAGCCTTGTAAATATTTCCATGTTTATACTGATAGCGGTGTAGATATTTCCATGTTCATACACATAGCGGTGCAGATAATTCCATGTTTATAGAGATAGCGTTGTAGATATTTCCATCTTTGCACAGATTGCAGTGTAGATATTTCCATCTTTCCACGGAGAGCGGTGTAGATATTTCCATGTTTACACAGATAGCTGTTAAGATATTTCCATGTTTACACAGATAGCATTGTAGATATTTCCAGGTATGTACACATAGCAGTGTAGATATTTCCATGTTTATACAGATAGCGGTGTAGATGTTTCCATGTCTATACAGATAGCGGTGGAGGTATTTTCATGTTTATACAGATCGTGGTGTAGATATTTCCATGTTTATACAGATAGATGTGTGGATATTCCCATGTTTATACAGATAGCGGTATAGGTATTTCCATGTTTACAGAGATAGCGGTGTCGATATTTCCATATTTGCAAAGATTGCGGTGTAGATATTTCCATTTTACACAGATAGCGGTGTACATATTTCCATGTTTACACAGATAGCGGTGAAGATATTTCCATGTTAACACAGATAGTTTTGTAGATTTTTCCATGTTTATACAGATAGCGGTGTAGGTATTTCCATATTTATAGAGATCCTGGTGTAGATATTTCCATATTTATACAGATAGCTGTGTAGATATTTCCATGTTTATACAGATAGTGTTGTAGATTTTCCATGATTATACAGATAGCGGTGTAGATATTTCCATGTTTATTAAGTTAGCCTTGTAGATATTTCCATGTTTATACCGATAGCGATGGAGATATTTCCATGTTTATACAGATAGCGGTGTAGATATTTCCATGTTTCTACAGAGAGCGGTGTAGATATTTCTATGTTTATACAGATAGCTGTGTAGGTATTTCCATGTCAATAGAGATAGCGGTGTAGATATTTCCATGTTTATACAGATGGCAGTGGAGATATTTCCATTTTCATACAGATGGCAGTGGAGATATTTCCATGTGTATAGAGACGGCAGTGTAGATATTTCCAGGTTTCTACAGATGGAGATGTAGATATTTCCGTTTTTATACAGATGACTGTGTAGGTATTTTCATGTTTTTACAGATGGCGGTGTAGATATTTCCATTTATACAGATAGCGGTGTGGCCATTTCCATGTTTATACAGATAGCAGTGTTGATATTTCCATGTTTATAGAGATGGCTGTGTAGATATTTCCATGTTTATACAGATGGCAGTGTAGATATTTCCATGTTTATACAGATAGTGGTGTAGACATTTCCATGTTTATACAGATGACTGTGTAGTTATTTCCATGTTTATACAGACGGCATTGTAGTTATTTCCATGTTTATAGAGATAGCCATGTAGATATTTCCATGTTTATACAGATAGTGGTGTTGTCATATCCATGTTTATAGTGATAGCCGTGTAGATATTTCCATATTTATACAGATAGCGGTGTAGATATTTCCATGTTTATACAGATAGCAGTGTAGATATTTCCATGTTTACAGAGATAGTGATGTAGATATTTCCATCTTTGCACAGACTGCGGTGTAGATATTTCCATCTTTACGCAGATAGCGGTGTACATATTTCAATGTATACATAGATAGCTGTTTAGGTGTTTCCATGTTTACACAGATATTGTTGTAGATATTTCCATGTTAATACAGATAGCTGTGTAGATAATTCCATATTTATAGAGATTGTGGTGTAGATATTTCCATATTTATACAGATAGCGGTGTAGATATTTCCATGTTTATACAGATAGCAGTGTAGATATTTCGATGTTTATAGAGATGGCTCTGTAGATATTTCCATGTTTATACAGATGGCAGTGTAGATATTTCCATGTTTATAAAGATAGCGGTGTGGTTATTTCCATGTTTATACAGATAGCAGTGTAGATATTTCGATGTTTATAGAGATGGCTCTGTAGATATTTCCATGTTTATACAGATGGCAGTGTAGATATTTCCATGTTTATACAGATAGTGGTGTAGAAATTTCCATGTTTATACAGATAGCGGTGTAGGTATTTCCATGTTTATACAGATGGTGTTGTAGGTATTTCCATATTTATAGAGATAGCCATGTAGATATTTCCATGTTTATGCAGATAGCGGTATAGACATTTACATGTTTATAGAGATAGCGGTGTAGATATTTCCATATTTATACAGACAGCAGTGTAGAAAATTCCATGTTTATAGAGACCGTGGTGTAGATATTTCCATATATATACAGATAGCGGTGTAGATATTTCCATGTTTATACAGACAGCGCTTTAGATATTTCCATGTTTACAGAGAGAGCGGTGTAGATATTTCCATATTTGCACAGATTGCGCTGTCGATATTTCCATCTTTACACAGATAGCTGTGTATATATTTCCATGTTTACACAGATAGCGGTGTATTTATTTCCATGTTAACACAGATAGTGTTGTAGATATTTCCATGTTTATACAGATAGCAGTGTAGATATTTCCATGTTTATACAGATCGTGGTGTAGATATTTCCATGTTTATGCAGACAGCAGTGTAGATATTTTCATGTTTATAGAGATAGTAGTGTAGTTATTTCCATGTTTACAGAGATAGCGGTGAAGATATTTCAATCTTTGCACAGATAGCGGTGTACATATTTCCATGTTTACACAGATAGCGGTGTAGATATTTCCATGTTTACACAGATAGTGTTGTAGATATTTTCATGTTCATACAGATAGCATTGTCGATATTTCTATGTCTATAAAGATAGCGGTGTAGATGTTTCCATCTTTATACAGATAGCGGTGTAGATATTTCCATGTTTATACAGATGGTGGTGTAGGTATTTCCATATTTATAGAGATAGCGGTGTAGATATTTGCGTGTTCCTACAGACGGAAGTGTACATATTTCCTTGTGTATACAGATGGCAGTGTAGATATTTCCATGTTTTTACAGATGGAGTTGTAGGTATTTCCATGTTTATACAGATGACAGTGTAGATATTTCCATGTTTTTACAGATGGCGGTGTAGATATTTCCATGTTTATACAGATGGCAGGGTTGATATTTCCATGTTTGTGCAGATAATGGTGTAGATATTTCCATGTTTATACAGATAGCGGTGTAAAATATTTCCATGTTTATTCAGATGGTGGTGTCGATACTTCCATTTTTATACTGGTAGCGGTGTAATTTCCATGTTTATACAGATAGAGGTGTAGATATTTCCATGTTTTTACAGATGGCGGTGTATATATTTCCATGTTTATGCAGATAGCGGTGTGGCTACTTCCATGATTATAGAGAACGTGGTGTAGATATTTCCATATTCATACAGATAACGGTGTAGATATTTCCTTGTTTATTGGGATAGCGGTGTAGATATTTCCATCTTTACACAGATAGCGGTGTACATATTTCCATGTTTACACAGATAGTGGTGAAGTTATTTCCATGTTAACACAGATAGTGTTGTAGATATTTCCATGTTTATATAGATTGCGGTATAGATATTTCCATGTTTATAAAGATTGCGGTGCAGATATTTCCATGTTTATACAGATAGCGGTGGAGATATTTCCATGTTTATACAGATAGCAATGTAGATATTTCCATGTTTATACAGATAGCGGTGGATATATTTCAATGTTTATACAGATGGTGGTGTAGATATTTCCATGTTTATAGAGATAGCCATGCAGATATTTCCATGTTTATACAGACAGCGGTGTAGATTTTCCATGTTTAACAGATTGTGGTGTAGTTGCTTCCATGTTTATAAAGATAGCGGTGTAGATATTTCCATGTTTATAGAGATAGCGGTGTAGACATTTCCATATTTATACAGATAGCGATGCAGATATCTCAAGGTTTATACAGATAGCGGTGTAGATATTTCCATGTTTATACAGATAGTGGTGTACATATTTCCATGTTTATAGAGATGGCGGTGTAGATATTTCTATGTCTAAAGAGATAGCGATGTAGATAATTTCATGTTTATAGAGATGGTGGTGTAGGTATTTCCATGTTTATTCAGATAGCGGTGTATATATTTCCATGCTTATACAGATAGTGTTGTTGATATTTCCATGTTTATACACATAGCGGTGTAGACATTTCCATGTTTATTCAGCTCGCGGTGCAGGTATTTCCATGTTTATACAGATGGCGGTGTAGCTATTTCCATGTTTATGCAGATTGCGGCATAGATATTTCCATGTTTGTACCGATAGCAATTTAGATCTTTCCATGTTTATAGAGATAGCGGTGTAGGTATTTCCATGTGTATTCAGATAGCGGTGGAGATGTTTCCAAGTTTATACTGATGGCTGTGTAGATATTTCCATGTGTATACACATGGCAGTGTAGATATTTCCATGTTTATAGAGATGGTGGTGTAGATATTTCCATGTATATACAGATGACTGTGTAGATATTTCCATGTTTATACAGATGGCAGTGCAGATATTTCTATGTTTATAGAGATAGCGCTGTAAATATTTCAATGTTTGCACAGATTGCGGTGCAGATATTTCCATCTTTACAAAAATAGCGGTGTAGATATTTCCCTGTTTACACAGATAGCTGTGTAGACATTTCCATGTTTACACAGATAGCGTTGTAGATATTTCCATGTTTATACTGATAGCGGTGTAGATACTTCCATAACTACACTGATAGCTGTGTAGATCTCACCATATTTATACAGATGATAGTGTAGGTATTTCCATGTTTATACAGATTGCGGTGTAGATATTTCCATGTTTTTACAGATGGCTGTGTAGATATTTCCATGTATATAAAGATAGTCCTGTGGATATTTCCATGTTTATACAGACAGTGGTGTAGATATTTCCATGTTTACACAGATAGCGGTTTAGATATTTCCATCTTTGCACAGATTGCGGTGTAGATATTTCCATGTTTATACAGATAAATGTGTAGGTATTTCCATGTTTATACAGATGACAGTGTAGATATTTCAATGTTTATACAGATGGCCGTGCTGATATTTTCATGTTTATACAGATGGGGGTGTAGATATTTCCATTTTTATACAGATCTTGGTGTATATGTTTCCATGTTTATACAGATAGCGGTGTAGATATTTCCATGTTTACACAGATAGTGTTGTAGATATTTCCATGTTTATACAGACAGCGGTGTAGATATTTCCATGTTTATACACATAGCGGTGTAGATGTTTCCATGTTTATACAGATAGCGGTGGAGATATTTCCATGTTTATACAGATCGTGGAGTAGATATTTCCATGTTTATGGAGACTGTGGTGTAGATATTTCCATATGTATACAGATAGTTGTGTAGATATTTCCATGTTTATTCAGATGGCGGTGTAGATATTTCCATTTTCATACAGACGGTGTAGATATTTCCATGTTTATACTGACAGTGGTGTAGATATTTCTATGTTTATAAAGATAGTGGTGTAGATATTTCCATGTTTATACAGATAGCGGTGTAGATATCTCCATGTTTACACAGATGGCGGTGCAGATAATTCCAAATTTGCACAGATTGCGGTGTAGATATTTCCATCTTTACACAGATAGCGGTGTACATATTTCCATGTTTACACAGATAGCTGTGTAGTTATTTCCATGTTTACACAGATAGTGTTGTAGATATTTCCATGTTTATGCAGATAGCATTGTAGATATTTCCATGTTTATACAGATAGCGGTGCAGATCTTTCCATGTTTAAACAGACAGCAGTGTAGATATTTTCATGTTTATAGAGATAGTAGTGTAGATATTTCCATGTTTACCGAGATAGCGGTTTAGATATTTCAATCTTTGCACATATTGCAGTGTAGATATTTCCATCTTTACACAGATTGCGGTGTACATATTTCCATGTTTACACAGATAGCGGTGTACATATTTCCATGTTTACACAGATAGCGTTGTAGATATTTCCATGTTTACACAGATAGTGTTGTAGATATTTCCATGTTTATACTGATAGCATTGTCGATATTTCTATGTCTATAAAGATAGCGGTGTAGATATTTCCATCTTTATACAGATAGCGGTGTAGATATTTCCATGTTTATACAGATGGTGGTGTATTTCCATATTTATAGAGATAGCGGTGTAGATATTTGCGTGTTCCTACAGACGGCAGTGTACATATTTCCTTGTGTATACAGATGTCAGTGTAGATATTTCCATGTTTTTACAGATGGAGTTGTAGGTATTTCCATGTTTATACAGATGACAATGTAGATATTTCCATGTTTTTACAGATGGCGGTGAAGATATTTCCATGTTTATACAGATGGCAGGGTTGATATTTCCATGTTTGTGCAGATAATGGTGTAGATATTTCCATGTTTATACAGATAGCGGTGTAAAATATTTAAATGTTTATTCATATGGCGGTGTAGATACTTCCATATTTATACTGGTAGCGGTGTAATTTCCATGTTTATTCAGATAGCGGTGTAGATATTTCCATGTTTTTACACATGGCGGTGTAGATATTTCCATGTTTATGCAGATAGCGGTGTGACTTCCATGATTATAGAGAACGTGGTGTACATATTTCCATATTCATACAGATAACGGTGTAGATATTTCCTTGTTTATAGGGATAGCGGTGTAGATATTTCCATCTTTACACAGATAGCGGTGTACATATTTCCATGTTTACACAGATAGCGGTGAAGTTATTTCCATGTTAACACAGATAGTGTTGTAGATATTTCCATGTTTATATAGATTGCGGTATAGATATTTCCATGTTTATAAAGATTGCGGTGCAGATATTTCCATGTTTATACAGATAGCGTTGGAGATATTTCCATGTTTATACAGATAGCGATGTAGATATTTCCATGTTTATACAGATAGCGGTGGATATATTTCAATGTTTATACAGATGGTGGTGTAGATATTTCCATGTTTATAGAGATAGCCATGCAGATATTTCCATGTTTATACAGACAGCGGTGTAGATTTTCCATGTTTAAGCAGATTGCGGTGTAGATATTTCTATGTTTATAAAGATAGCGGTGTAGATATTTCCATGTTTATAGAGATAGCGGTGTAGACATTTCCATGTTTATACAGATAGCGATGCAGACATCTCAAGGTTTATACAGATAGCGGTGTAGATATTTCCATGTTTATACAGATAGTGTTGTACATATTTCCATGTTTATAGAGATGGCGGTGTAGATATTTCTATGTCTAAAGAGATAGCGGTGTAGATAATTCCATGTTTATAGAGATGGTGGTGTAGGTATTTCCATGTTTATTCAGATAGCAGTGTATATATTTCCATGCTTATACAGATAATGGTGTTGATATTTCCATGTTTATACACATAGCGGTGTAGACATTTCCATGTTTATTCAGCTCGCGGTGCAGGTATTTCCATGTTTATACAGATGGCAGTGTAGGTATTTCCATGTTTATGCAGATAGCGGCGTAGATATTTCCATGTTTGTACCGATTGCAATTTAAATCTTTCCATGTTTATAGAGATAGCGGTGTAGGTTTTTCCATGTGTATTCAGATAGCCGTGCAGATGTTTCCAAGTTTATACTGATGGCTGTGTAGATATTTCCATGTATATACAGATGACTGTGTAGATATTTCCATGTTTATACAGATGGCAGTGCAGATATTTCTATGTTTATAGAGATAGCGCTGTAAATATTTCCATGTTTGCACAGAATGCGGTGCAGATATTTCCATCTTTACAAAAATAGCGGTGTAGATATTTCCCTGTTTACACAGATAGCTGTGTAGACATTTCCATGTTTACACAGATAGCGTTGTAGATATTTCCATGTTTATACTGATAGCGGTGTAGATACTTCCATAACTATACTGATAGCTGTGTAGATCTCACCATGTTTATACAGATGATTGTGTAGGTATTTCCATGTTTATACAGATTGCGGTGTAGATATTTCCATGTTTTTACAGATGGCTGTGTAGATATTTCCATGTATATAAAGATAGTCCTGTGGATATTTCCATGTTTATACAGACAGTGGTGTAGATATTTCCATGTTTACACAGATAGCGGTTTAGAAATTTCCATCTTCGCACAGATTGCGGTGTAGATATTTCCATGTTTATACAGATAACTGTGTAGGTATTTCCAAGTTTATACAGATGACAGTGTAGATATTTCAATGTTTATACAGATGGCCGTGCTGATATTTTCATGTTTATACAGATGGGGGTGTAGATATTTCCATTTTTATACAGATCGTGGTGTATATGTTTCCATGTTTATACAGATAGCGGTGTAGATATTTCCATGTTTACACAGATAGTGTTGTAGATATTTCCATGTTTATACAGACAGCGGTGTATGTATTTCCATGTTTATACAGATAGCGGTGTAGATGTTTCCATGTTTATACAGATAGCGGTGGAGATATTTCCATCTTTATACAGATCGTGGAGTAGATATTTCCATGTTTATGGAGATAGTGGTGTAGATATTTCCATATGTATACAGGCAGTGGTGTAGATATTTCCATGTTTATTCCGATGGCGGTGTAGATATTTCCATTTTCATACAGATGGTGTAGATATTTCCATGATTATACTGACAGTGGTGTAGATATTTCTATGTTTATGCAGATAGTGGTGTAGATATTTCCATGTTTATACAGATAGCGGTGTAGATATCTCCATGTTTACAGAGATGGCGGTACAGATAATTCCAAATTTGCACAGATTGCGGTGTAGATATTTCCATCTTTACACAGATAGCGGTGTACATATTTCCATGTTTACACAGATAGCTGTGTAGTTATTTCCATGTTTACACA
The DNA here is from genome assembly GCF_028858775.2 of Pan troglodytes. Classification (NCBI taxonomy): domain Eukaryota; kingdom Metazoa; phylum Chordata; class Mammalia; order Primates; family Hominidae; genus Pan; species Pan troglodytes. The sequence goes on along the minus strand of NC_072416.2, from coordinate 1,890,201 downwards.
GATAGAGTTGTAGATATTTCCATGTTTATGCAGATAGCATTGTAGGTATTTCCATGTTTATACAGATAGCGGTGGAGATCTTTCCATGTTTATACTGATGGCCATGGAGATATTTCCCTGTTTATACAGATGGCGGTGTAGATATTTCCAAGTTTACACAGATAGCGGTGTAGATATTTCCATGTTTATACAGATAGTGGTGTAGATATTTGCATGTTTTTGCAGGTAGAATTGTAGATATGTCCACGTTTTTACAGATCGCGGTGTAGATATTTCCATGTTTATGCAGATGGCGGTGTAGATATTTCCATGTTTATAGAGATGGCGGTGTAGATATTTCGATGTTTATAGAGATAGCGGTGTTGATAATTCCATGTTTATAGAGACGGTGGTGTAGGTATTTCCATGTTTATAAAGATAGTGGAGTAGATATTTCCATGTTTATTCATATAGCGGTGTAGATATTTCCATGCTTATACAGATAGTGGTGTTGATATTTCCATGTTTATACAGATAGCGGTGTAGACATTTCCATGTTTATTCTGCTCGCGGGGCAGGTATTTCCATGTTTATAGAGATCGCGGTGTAGGTATTTCCATGTGTATTCAGATAGCGGTACAGATGTTTCGAAGTTTATACTGATGGCTGTGTAGATATTTCCATGAGTATACACATGGCAGTGTAGATATTTCCATGTTTATAGAGATGGTGGTGTAGATATTTCCATGTGTATACAGATGAATGTGTAGATATTTCCATGTTTATACAGATGGCGGCGCAGATATTTCTATGGATATGTAGATGGCGGTGTAGATATTTCCATGTATATACAGATAGCGGTGTAGTTATTTCCATGTTTATATAGAGAGTGGTGTAGATATTTCCATGTATGTACACATGGCTGTGTAGATATTTCCATGTTTATACAGATGGCGGTGTAGATATTTCCATGTTTATACAGATAAATTTGTAAGTACTTCCATGTTTATACAGACGGCGGTGTAGATATTTCGATGTTTATGGATATAGCAGTGGAGATATTTCCATGTTTATACAAATAGCGGTATAGTTGTGTCCATGTTTATATAGATAGCTGTGTAGATATTTCTATGTATATCCACATGGCTGTGTTGATATTTCCATGGTTATACAGATGGCTTTGTAGATATTTCCATGTCTATAGAGATAGCGGTGCAGATATTTCCATGTTCATACAGATAGCGGTGTATATATTTCCATGTTTATACAGATCGTGGTGTAGATATTTCCATGTTTATACTGATCATGGTGTAGATATTTCCATGTTTATACAGACCGCAGTGTAGGTATTTCCATGTTTATAGACATAGAAGTGTAGATATTTCCAAGTTTGTACAGATGGCGGTGTTGATGTTTCCATCTATACACAGATTGCCATGTAGGTATTTCCATGTGTATACAGATGGCATTGTAGATATTTCCATGTTTTTACAGATGGCGGTGTAGATATTTCCATGTTTATACAGATGACTGTATAGGTATTTACATGTTTTTACAGATGGCATTGTAGATATTTCCATGTTTATAGAGATAGCAATGTAGATATTTCCATGTTTATAGAGATGGCGGTGTAGATATTTCCATGTTTATAGAGATAGCGGTGTAGATATTTCCATATTTATACAGATAACGGTGTAGATATTTCCATGTTTATACAGATAACCGTGTAAATATTTCCATGTTTATACAGATCACGGTGTAGATATTTCCATGTTTATAGAGATAGCGTTGTAGATATTTCCATGTTTATGCAGATAGCGATGTAGATATTTCCATGTTTATACAGACCGCGATGTAGATATTTCCATGTTTATACAGATTGCGGTGCAGATATTTCCATGTTTGTACAGATGGCGGTGTTGATATTTCCATCTATACACAGATGACCGTGTAGATATTTCCATGTTTATACAGATGGCGGCACAGATATTTCCATGGATATGTAGATAGCGGTGTAGATATTTCCATGTATATACCCTTGGCTGTGTAGATATTTCCATGTTTATACAGATGGCAGTGTAGATATTTCCATGTTTACACAGATAACTTTGTAAGTATTTCCATGTTTATACACATCGCGGTGTAGATATTTCCATGTTTATACAGATAGCGGTGAAGATATTTCCATGTTTATACAGATGGCGGTGTAGATATTTCCATGTTTGTACAGATGGCAGTGTTGATATTTCCATCTGTACACAGATTGCCGTGTAGATATTTCCATCTTTATACAGATGGCGTTGTAGATATTTCCATGGATATGCAGATGGCGGTGAGGATATTTCCATGTTTATAGAGATAGCGGTGTAGGTATTTCCATGTTTATAGACATAGCGGTGTTGATATTTCCATGTTTATATAGATGGCGTTGTAGGTATTTCCATGTTTATAGAGATAGCGGTGTAGATATTTCCATGTTTATACAGATAGCGATGTAGATATTTCCATGTTTATACAGACCGCGGTGTAGATATTTCCATGTTTATAGAGATAGCGGTGTAGATATTTCCATGTTTGTACAGATGGCGGTGTTGATATATCCCTCTATACACAGATGGCCGTGTAGATTTTTCCATGTTTCTACAGATGGCGGCGTAGATATTTCCATGGACATGCAGATGGCGGTGTAGATATTTCCATGTTTATACAGATAGCGGTGTTGATATTTCCATGTTTTCAGAGGTGGTGGTGTAGGTATTTCCGTGTTTATACACATGGCGGAGTAGATATTTCCATCTTTAAGGAGATGTCAGTGTAGATATTTTCATGTTTATACAGATGGCGGCGTAGATATTTCCATATTTACCCAGATGTCTGTGTAGATATTTCCATGTGTATACAGATGGTATTGTAGGTATTTCCATGTTTATACAGATGTTGGTGCAGATAATTCCATGTTTATTCAGATGACTGTGTAGATATTTCCATGTTTTTACAGATGGCAGTGTAGATATTTCAATGTTTATAGACATGGCGCTGTAGATATTTCCATGTTAATACAGATAACTTTGTAAGTATTTCCATGTTTACACAGATGGCGGTGTAGATATTTCGATGTTTATAGAGATAGCAGTGGGGATATTTCCATGTTTATACAGGTAGCGGTGTACATATTTCCATGTTTATAATGATCACGGTGTAGATATTTCCATGTTTATACAGATCATGGTGTAGATATTTCCATGTTTATAGAGATAGCAGTGTTGATATTACCATGTTTATAGGGATAGCGGTGCAAATATTTCCACATTTATACTGATAGTGGTGTAGTTATTAGCATGTTTACACAGATAGCGGTGTAGATATTTCCATGTCTAAACAGAAGTCTGTGTATATATTTCCATGTTTAAACAGATGGAGGTGTAGATATTTCCTTGTTTATACAAATAGCGGTGTAGTTATTTCCATGTTTATACAGATAGCGGTGTAGATATTTCCATGTATATACAGACGGCTGTGTAGATATTTCCATATTTATACAGAGGGCTGTGTAGATATTTCCATGTTTATACAGATGGCAGTGTAGATATTTTCATGATCCTACACTTGACTGTGTAGGTATTTCCATGTTTTTACAGATGGCTTTGTAGATATTTCCATGTTTATAGAGATAGCGGTGCAGATATTTCTATGTTTATACAGATACCGGTGTAGATATTTCCATGTTTATACAGACCGCAGTGTAGATATTTCCAGGTTTATAGAGATAGCGGTGTAGATATTTCCATGTTTGTACAGTTGGCGGTGTTGGAGTTTCCATCTATACACAGATTCCCGTGTAGGTATTTCCATGTGTATACAGATGGCATTGTAGATATTTCCATGTTTATACAGATGACTGTATTGGTATTTGCATGTTTTTACAAATGGCAGTGCAGATATTTCCATTTATATAGAGATATCGGTGTAGATATTTCCATGTTTGTACAGATGGCGGTGTTGATATTTCCATTTATACGCAGATGGTCGTGTAGATATTTCCATGTTTATACAGATGGCGGCGTAGATATTTCCATGGATATGCAGATGACGGTGTAGATATTTCCGTGTTTATAGAGATGGTGGTGTGAATATTTCCATGTTTATTGAGATGACTGTGTAGATATTTCCATGTTTTTACAGATGGCAGTGTAGATATTTCGATGTTTATAGAGATGGCGCTGTCGATATTTCCATGTTTATACAGATAACGGGGAGATATTTCCATGTTTATACAGACAGCAGTGGAGATATTTCCATGTTTATACACATAGCGGTGTACATATTTCCATGATTATAGAGACAGCGGTGTAGGTATTTCCATGTTTAAACAGATGGCGGTGCAGATATTTCCATGTTTAGACAGATGCCTATGCAGATATTTCCATATTTATCCAGAGGGCTGTGTATTTATTTCTATGTTTATACAGATGGCAGTGTGGATATTTCCATGTTCCTACACATGACTGTGTAGGTATTTCCATGTTTAAACAGATGGCTTTGGAGATATTTCCATGTTTATAGAGATAGCGGTGCAGATATTTCCATGTTTATACATATAGCGGTGTATATATTTCCATGTTTATACAGATCGTGGTGTAGATATTTCCATGTTTATACAGATGCCGGTGTAGATATTTCCATGTTTATACAGACCGCAGTGTAGATATTTCCATGTTTATAGAGACAGCAGTGTAGATATTTCCATGTTTGTACAGATGGCGGTGTTGATATTTCCATCTATACACAGATTGCAGTGTAGGTATTTCCATGTGTATACAGATGGCATTGTAGATATTTCCATATTTATACAGATCGTGGTGTAGATATTACCATGTTTACACAGATGACTGTATAGGTATTTTCATGTTTATACAGATGGCGGTGTAGATATTTCCAGGTTGATAGAGATAGCGGTGTAGATATTTCCGTATTTATACAGATAACGGTGTAGAAATTTCCATGTTTATACAGATATCGGTGTAAATATTTCCATGTTTATACAGATCACGGTGTAGATATTTCCATGTTTATAGAAATAGCGGTGTATATATTTACATGTTTACAGATAGCGGTGTAGATATTTCCATGTTTATACAGACCGCAGTGTAGATATTTCCATGTTTATATAGATAGCGGTGCAGATATTTCCATGTTTGTACAGATGGCGGTGTTGATATTTCCATCTATACACAGATGACCGTGTAGATATTTCCATGTTTATAAAGATGGCGGTGCAGATATTTCTATGGATATGTAGATGGCAGTGTAGATATTTCCATGTATATACAGATAGCAGTGTAGTTATTTCCATGTGTATATAGATCGCGGTGTAGATATTTCCATGTTTATACAGATGGCGGTGTAGATATTTCGATGTTTATAGAGATAGCAGTGGAGATATTTCCATGTTTATACAGATAGCGGTGTAGATATTTCCGTGTTTATACTGATCACGGTGTAGATATTTCCATGTTTATAGAGATGGTGGTGTTGATATTTCCATGTTCATAGAGATAGCGGTGTTGATTTTTCCATGTTTATAGAGATAGCTGTGTGGATATTTCCATGTTTATACAGATAGGGGTGTAGATATTTCCATGTTTATAGAGATGGCGGTGTAGATAATTCCATGTTTATACAGATCACGGTGTAGATATTTCCATGTTTATACAGATCGCGGTGTAGATATTTCCATGTTTATACAGATCATGGTGTAGATATTTCCATGTTTATACAGATCGCGGTGTTTATATTACCATGTTTATAGGGATAGCGGTGCAAATATTTCCACATTTATACTGATAGTGGTGTAGTTATTAGCATGTTTATACAGATAGCGGTGTAGATATTTCCATGTCTAAACAGATGTCTGTGTATATATTTCCATCTTTAAACAGATGGCGGTGTAGATATTTCCTTGTTTATACAAATAGCGTTGTAGTTATTTCCATGTTTATACAGATAGCGGTGTAGATATTTCCATGTATATACAGACGGCTGTGTAGATATTTCCATGTTTATACAGATGGCTGAGTAGATATTTCCATGTTTATACAGATGACTTTGTAGCTATTTCCATGTTTATACAGATGGCGGTGTAGGTATTTCCATGTTTATAGAGATAGCTGAGTAGATATTTCCATGTTTATACAGATAGCGGTGTAGATATTTCCATGTTTATACAGATCGCGGTGTAGATATTTCCATGTTTATACAGATCGCGGTGTAGATATTTCAATGTTTATAGAGATCACGGTGTAGATATTTCCATGTTTATACAGATAGCGGTGTAGATATTTCCATGTTTATACAGACAGCAGTGGAGATAATTCCATGTTTATACACATAGCGGTGTACATATTTCCATGTTTATAGAGACAGCCGTGTAGTTAATTCCATGTTTATACAGACAGCCGTGTAGATATTTCCATGTATATACAGACGGCTGTGTAGATATTTCCATGTTTATACAGATGGCTGAGTAGATATTTCCATGTTTATACAGATGACTTTGTAGCTATTTCCATGTTTATACAGATGGCGGTGTAGATATTTCGATGTTTATGGAGATAGCCTTGGTGATATTTCCATGTTTATACAGATAGCGGTGTAGATGTCTCCATGTTTATACTGATCGTGGTGTAGATATTTCCATGTTTATAGAGATGGCGGTGTAGATATTTCCATGTTCATAGAGATAGCGGTGTTGATTTTTCCATGTTTATAGATATAGTGGTGTGGATATTTCCATGTTTATACAGATAGGGGTGTAGATATTTCCGTGTTTATAGAGATGGCGGTGTAGATATTTCCATGTTTATACAGATCAGGCTGTAGATATTTGCTTGTTTATACAAATAGCGGTGTAGTTATTTCCATGTTTATACAGATAGCGGTGTAGATATTTCCATGTATATACAGATGTCTGTGTAGATATTTCCATGTTTATACATATGCTGTGTAGATATTTCCATGTTTATACAGATGACTTTGTAGGTTTTTCCATTTTTATACAGATGGCAGTGTAGATATTTCCATGTTTATAGAGATAGCTGTGTAGATATTTCCATGTTTATACAGACAGCGGTGTAGATATTTCCATGTTTATACAGACAGCGGTGTAGATATTTCCATGTTTATACAGATAGCGGTGTAGATATTTCCATGTTTATACAGATCGCGGTGTAGATATTTCCATGTTTATACAGATAGCGGTGTAGATATTTCCATGTTTTTACAGATAGCGGTGTAGATATTTCCTTGTTTTTATAGATATCGGTGTATATATTTCCATGTTTACACAGATTGCGGTGTAGATATATCCATCTTTCTACAGATGGCATTGTAGATATTTCCATGTTTATACCGATGGCGGTGTAGATATTTCCATGTGTATATAGATGATGGTGTAGATATTACCATGTTTGCACAGATAGCGGTGTAGATATTTCCATGTTTATACAGATCGCGGTGAAGATATTTCCATGTTTATACAGATCGCGGTGTAGATATTTCCATGTTTATACAGATAGCGGTGTAGATATTTCCATGTTTATACAGATAGCGGTGTAGATATTTCCATGTTTATACAGATAGCGTTGTAGATATTTCCATGTTTATAGAGATAGCAGTGTACGTATTTCCATGTTTACATACATAGCGGTGTAGATATTTCCATGTTTATATAGCTGGCATTGAGGATATTTCCATGTTTATACCGATAGCGGTGTTGGTATTTCCACGTTTATACAGATAGCGATGTAGATATTTCCATGTTTATACAGCTCGCGGTGCAGATATTTATATCTTTATACAGATGGCATTGTAGATATTTCCTTATTCACACAGATGGCGGTGTAGGTGTTTCCATGTTTATACAGATGGCGGAGTAGTTAGTTCCATGTTTATGGAGATGGCAGTTTAGATATTTTCATGTTTATAGAGATGGCAGTGCAGATATTTCCATGTTTATAGAGATAGCAGTGTAGATATTTACATGTTTATACAGATGGCTGTGTAGATATTTCCATGTGTATACAGATGGCATTGTAGATATTTACCTGTTTATACAGATGACTGTATAGGTATTTCCATGTTTTTACAGATGGCAGTGCAGATATTTCCATGTTTATCGAGATAGCGGTGTAGGTATTTCCATGTTTGTACAGATGGCGGTGTTGATATTTCCATCTATACACAGATGGCCGTGTAGATATTTTCATGTTTGTACAGATGGCAGCGTAGATATTTCCATGGACATGCAGATGGTGGTGTAGATATTTCCATGTTTATACAGATAACTTTGTAAGTATTTCCATGTTTGTACAGATAGCGGTGTAGATATTTCCATGTTTTCACAGATGGTGGTGTAGATATTTCTGTGTTTATACACATGGCGGAGGAGATACTTCCATCTTTATGGAGATGGCAGTGTAGATATTTTCATGTTTATAGAGATGGCGGTGTAGATATTTCCATATTTATAGAGATAACGATGTAGATATTTCCATCTTTCTACAGATGGCCGTGTAGATATTTCCATGTTTATGCAGATGGCGGTGTAGGTATTTCCATATTTATATAGATGTCTTTGTAGATATTTCCATGTGTATACAGATGGTATTGTAGGTATTTCCATGTTTATACAGATGGTGGTGTAGATATATCCATGTTTATTCAGAGGACTGTGTAGATATTTCCATGTTTTTACAGATGGCAGTGTAGATATTTCAATGTTTATAGAGATGGCACTGTAGATATTTCCATGTTTATACAGATCGCGGTGTAGATATTTCCATGTTTATACAGATAGCGATGTAGATATTTCCATGTTTTTACAGATATTGGTGTAGATATTTCTATGTTTACAGAGATTGCGGTGTAGATATTTCCATCTTTCTACTGATGGCATTGTAGATATTTCCATGTTTATACAGCTGGCGGTGTAGATATTTTCATGTTTATAGAGATGGCGGTGTAGATATTTCCATATTTATAGAGATAGCGGTGTAGATATTTCCATCTTTCTACAGATGGCAGTGTAGATATTTCCATGTTTATACAGCTGGCGGTGTAGATATTTCCATATTTATACAGATGTCTTTGTAGATATTTCCATGTGTATACAGATGGTACTGTAGGTATTTCCATGTTTATACAGATGGTTTTGTAGATATTTCCATGTTTACTCAGATGACTGTGTAGATATTTCTATGTTTTTACAGATGGCAGTGTAGATATTTCAATGTTTATAGAGATGGCGCTGTGGATGTTTCCATGTTTATACAGATAACGGAGGAGATATTTCCATGTTTATACAGAGAGCAGTGGAGATATTTCCATGTTTATACACATAGCGGTGTACATATTTCCATGTTTATAGAGACAGCGGTGTAGGTATTTCCAAGTTTATACAGATAGCGGTGCAGATATTTCTATGTTTATACAGATGCCTATGCAGATATTTCCATTTTTATACAGAGTGCTGTGTAGATATTTCTATGTTTATACAGATGGCAGTGTAGATATTTCCATGTTTATACAGATCATGGTATAGACATTTCCATGTTTATACAGATCGCGGTGTTGATATTACCACGTTTATAGGGATAGCGGTGCAAATATTTCCACATTTATACAGATAGCGGTGTAGTTATTAGCATGTTTATACAGATAGCAGTGTAGATATTTCCATGTATAAACAGATGTCTGTGTATATATTTCCATATTTAAACAGATGGCAGTGTAGATATTTACTTGTTTATACCAATAGCGGTGTAGTTATTTCCATGTTTATACAGATAGCGGTGTAGATATTTCCATGTATATACAGATGGCTGTGTAGATATTTCCATGTTTATACAGATGGCTGTGTAGATATTTCCATGTTTATACAGATGACTTTGTAGGTATTTCCATGTTTATACAGATGGCGGTGTAGATATTTCCATGTTTATAGAGATAGCTGTGGAGATATTTCCATGTTTACACTGATAGCGGTTTAGATATTTCCATGTTTATACGGATCGCGGTGTAGATATTTCCATGTTTATACAGATCGCGGTGAAGATATTTCCATGTTTAGACAGATAGCGGTGTAGATATTTCCATGTTTATTCATATGGCGGTGTAGATATTTCCATGTTTATAGAGTTGGCGGTGTGCATTTTTCCATGTTTATAGAGATAGCGGTGTAGATATATCAATGTTCATAGAGATAGCAGTGAGGATATTTCCATGTTTATACAGATAGCAGTGTAGATATTTCCATGTTTCTACAGATGATTGTGTAGATAGTACTAAGTTTGTACAGATGGCAGTGTAGATATTTCCATGTTTATAGAGATAGCGGTGTAGATATTTCCATGTTTATAGAGATAGCGGTGTAGATATTTCCATGTTTATACAGATTACGGTGTAGATATTTCCATGTTTATACAGATCGCCGTGTAGATATTTCCATGTTTATACAGATCATGGTGTAGATATTTCCATGTTTATACAGATCGCGGTGTTGATATTACTATGTTTATAGGGCTAGCGTTGCAAATATTTCCACATTTATACAGATAGCGGTGTAGATATTAGCATATTTATACAGATAGCGGTGTAGATATTTCCATGTATAAACAGATGTCTGTGTATATATTTCCATGTTTAAACAGATAGCGGTGTTGATATTTCCTTGTTTATACAAATAGAGGTATAGATATTTCCATGTTTATACAGATAGCGGTTTAGATATTTCCATGTATATACAGATGGCTGTGTAGATATTTCCATGTTTATACAGATGGCTGTGTAGATATTTCCATGTTTATACAGATGACTTTGTAGGTATTTCCGTGTTTACACAGATGGCCGTGTAGGTATTTCCATTTTTAAAGAGATACCTGTGGAGATATTTCCATGTTTACACTGATAGCGGTTTAGATATTTCCATGTTAATAAAGATCACGGTGTAGATATTTCCATGTTTATAAAGATCGCGGTGTAGATATTTCCATGTTTATACATATGGCGGTGTTGATATTTCCATGTTTATAGAGATGGCGGTGTAGATATTTCCATGTTTATAGAGATAGCGGTGTACGTATATCAATGTTCATAGAGATAGCAGTGAGGATATTTCTATGTTTATACAGATAGCAGTGTAGATGTTTCCACTTTTATAGAGATAGCGGTTTAGATATTTCGTATTTATACAGAGAGCGGTGTAGATATTTCCATGTTTATACAGATTACGGTGTAGATATTTCCATGTTTATACAGATAGCGGTGTAGATATTTCCACGTTTATACAGATGGCGGTGTAGATATTTCCGTCTTTCTACAAATGGCAGTGTAGATATTTCCATGTTTATAGAGATGGCAGTGTAGATATTTCCATGTTTATAGAGATAGCGGTGTAGATATTTCCATGTTTATACAGATAGCGGTGTAGATATTTCCATGTTTATACAGATCACGGTGTAGATAATTCCATGTTTATAGAGATAGCGGTGTAGATATTTCCATGTTTATACAGATAGCGATGTAGATATTTCCATGTTTATAGAGACCGCGGTGTAAATATTTCCATGTTTATACAGAAAGCGGTGTGGTTATTTCCATCTTTATATAGATAGCGGTGTAGATGTTTCCATGTATATACACATGGCTGTGTAGATATTTCCATGTTTATACACATGGCGGTGTAGATATTTCCATGTTTTTACAGATAACTTTGTAAGTATTTCCACGTTTAAACAGATGGTGGTGTAGATATTTCGATGTTTATAGAGATAGCAGTGGAGATATTTCCATGTTTATACAGATAGCGGTGTAGATATTTCCATGTGTATACTGATCGCGGTGTAGATATTTCCATGTTTAGAGAGATGGCGGTGTAGATATTTCCATGTTCATAGAGATAGCGGTGTTGATTTTTCCATGTTTATAGAGATAGTGTTGTGGATATTTCCATGTTTATGCAGATAGGGGTGTAGACATTTCCATGTTTATAGAGATGGCGGTGTAGATATTTCCATGTTTATACAGACAACGGTGTAGATGGTTCCATATTTATACAGATCATGGTGAAGATATTTCCATGTTTATACAGACAGCAGTGGAGATATTTCCATGTTTATACACATAGCGGTGTACATATTTCCATGTTTATAGAGACAGCGGTGGTGATTTTTCCATGTTTATAGAGATAGCAGTGTGGACATTTCCATGTTTATACAGATAGGGGTGTAGATATTTCCATGTTTATAGAGATGACGGTGTAGATATTTCCATGTTTATACAGATCACGGTGTAGATATTTCGATGTTTATACAGATCGCGGTGCAGATATTTCCATGTTTATACAGATCATGGTGTAGATATTTCCATGTTTATACAGATCGCGGTGTTGATATTACCACGTTTATAGGGATAGCGGTGCAAATATTTCCACATTTATACAGATAGCGGTGTAGATATTAGCATGTTTATACAGATAGCGGTGTGGATATTTCCATGTATAAACAGATGTCTGTGTATATATTTCCATGTTTAAACAGATGGCGGTGTAGATATTTCCTTATTTATACAAATAGCGGTGTAGATATTTCCATCTTTATACAGATAGCGGTGTAGATATTTCCATGTTTATACAGACTGCGGTGTAGATATTTCCATGTTTTTACAGATAGCGGTGCAGATATTTCCATGTTTGTACAGATGGCGGTGTTGATATTTCCATATATTCACAGATGACCGTGTAGATATTTCCATGTTTACACAGATGGCGGCATAGATATTTCTATGGATATGTAGATGGCGTTGTAGACATTTCCATGTTTATACAGATAGCGTTGTAGTTATTTCCATGTTTATATAGATAGCGGTGTAGATATTTCCATGTATATACACATGGCTGTGTAGATACTTCCATGTTTATACAGATGGCGGTGTAAATATTTCCATGTTTATACAGATAACTTTGTAAATATTTCCATGTTTATACAGATGGCGTTGTAGGTATTTCGATGTTTATAGAGAGCAGTGGAGCTATTTCCATGTTTATAGAGATAGCGGTGTTGATATTTCCGTGTTTATACTGATCGCGGTGTAGATATTTCCATGTTTATAGAGATGGCAGTGTAGATATTTCCATGTTCATAGAGATAGCGGTGTTGATTTTTCCATGTTTATAGAGATGGCTGTGTGGATATTTCCATGTTTATACAAATAGGGGTGTAGATATTTCCATGTTTATAGAGATGGCGGTGTAGATATTTCCATGTTTATAGAGATAGCGGTGTAGATATTTCCATGTTTATACAGATCACGGTGTAGATATTTCCATGTTTATACAGATCGCGGTGTAGATATTTCCATGTTTATACAGAGCATGGTGCAGATATTTCCATGTTTATACAGATAGCGGTGTAGATATTTCCATGTTTATACTGATCGCGGTGTAGATGTTTCCATGTTTATAGAGATGGCGGTGCTGATATTTCCATGTTCATAGAGATAGCGGTGTTGATTTTTCCATGTTTATAGAGATGGCTGTGTGGATATTTCCATGTTTATACAGATAGGGGTGTAGATATTTCCATGTTTATAGAGATGGCAGTGTAGATATTTCCATGTTTACAGATCACGGTGTAGATATTTCCATGTTTATACATATCGCGGTGTAGATATTTCCATGTTTATACAAATCATTGTGTAAATATTTCCATGTTTATACAGATCGCGGTGTTGATATTACCATGTTTATAGGGATAGCAGTGCAAATATTTCCACATTTATACAGATAGCGGTGTAGTTATTAGCATGTTCATACAGATAGCGGTGTAGATATTTCCATGTATAAACAGATGTCTCTGTATATATTTCCATGTTTAAACAGATGGCGGTGTAGATATTTCCCTGTTTATACAAATAGTGGTGTAGATATTTCCATGTTTATACAGATAGCGGTGTAGATATTTCCATGTATATACAGATGGCTGTGTAGATATTTCCATGTTTATACAGATGGCTGTGTAGATATTTCCATGTTTATACAGATGACTTTGCAGGTATTTCCATGTTTATACAGATGGCGGTGTAGATATTTCCATGTTTATAGAGATAGCTGTGGAGATATTTCCATGTTTACACTGATAGCGGTTTAGATATTTCCATGTTTATACAGATCGCGGTGTAGATATTTCCATATTTATAAAGATCGCGGTGAAGATATTTCCATGTTTATACATATGGCGGTGTTGATATTTCCATGTTTATAGAGATGGCGGTGTAGATATTTCCATGTTTATAGAGATAGCGGTGTAGGTATATCAATGTTCATAGAGATAGCAGTGAGGATATTTCCATGTTTATACATATTGCAGTGTAGCTATTTCCACATTTACAGAGATAGCGGTTTAGATATTTCATATTTATACAGAGAGCGGTGTAGATATTTCCGTGTTTATACAGATTGCGGTGTAGATATTTCCATGTTTATACAGATAGCGGTGTACATATTTCCACGTTTATACAGATGGCGGTGTAGATATTTCCATATTTCTACAAATGGCAGTGTAGATTTTTCCATGTTTATAGAGATGGCGGTGTAGATATTTCCATGTTTAAATAGATGGCAGTGTAGATATTTTCTTGTTTATGTAGATGGCGTTGTAGATACCTCCATGTTTAAAGAGATGGCGGTGTGTATATTTCCATGTTGATGGAGATAGCGGTGTAGATATTTCCATGTTTATAGAGATAGCCGTGTAGTTATTTCCATGTTTATAGAGATAGCGGTGTAGATATTTCCATGTTTCTACAGATGACTGTGTAGATATTTCCAAGTTTGTACAGATGGCAGTGTAGATATTTCCATGGTTATAGAGATAGCGGTGTAGATATTTTCATGTTTATACAGATTGCGGTGGAGATATGTCCATGTTTATACAGATAGCAATGGAGATATTTCCACGTTAATACACATAGCCGTGTAGATATTTCCATGTTTATACAGATAGCGGTGTAGATATTTCCATGTTTATACAGATGGCTGTGTCGATATTTCCATGTTTATGCAGAGTTCTCTGTAGATATTTCCATGTTTATATAGATGACAGTGTAGATATTTCCAGATTTATACAGATGACTGTGTAGATATTTCCATGTTAATACAGATGGTGTTGTAGATATTTCCATGTTTATAGAGATAGCGGTGTAGATATTTCCATGTTTATACAGATCGCGGTGGAGATATTTCCATGTTTATACAGATCATGGTGTAGATATTTCCATGTTTATACAGATCGTTGTGTTGATATTACTATGTTTATAGGGATAGCGGTGCAAATATTTCCACATTTATACAGATAGCGGTGTAGATATTAGCATGTTTATACAGATAGCGGTGTAGATATTTCCATGCATAAACAGATGTCTGTGTATGTATTTCCATGTTTACAGAGATAGCGGTGTAGATATTTCCATCTTTGCACAGATTGCCGTGTAGATATTTCCATGTTTACGCAGATAGCTGTGTAGATATTTCCAAGTTTACACATATAGCTGTGTAGATATTTCCATGTTTACACACATAGCGTTGTAGATATTTCCATGTTTTTACAGATTGTGGTGTAGATATGTCCATGTTTATACAGAAATCGGTGTAGATATTTTCATGTTTATACAGATAGCGGTGGAGATATTTCCATGTTTATAGAGACTTCAGTATAGATATTTCCATGTTTATACAGATAGCGGTGTAGATATTTCCATGTTTACAGAGATAGCAGTGAAGATATTTCCATCTTTGCACAGATTGCTGTGTAGATATTTCCATTTTTACACAGATAGCTGTGTAGATATTTCCAAGTTTACACAGATAGCTGTGTAGATATTTCCATGTTTAAACAGATAGACTGGTAGATATTTCCTTTTTTATACAGATAGCGGTGTAGATATTTCCATGTTTATTCAGATAGCGGTGTAGATATTTCCATGTTTATACAGATAGCGGTGGAGATATATCCCTGTTTATACAGATAGCGATGTATATATTTCCATGTTTGTACAGATAGCGGTGTAGATATTTCCAAGGTTATAGATATAGCAGTGTAGATATTTCCATGTTTATACAGACGGCTGTGTAGATATTTCCATGTGTGTACAGATGGCGGTGTAGATATTTCCATGTTTATACAAATGGCGCTGTAGATATTTCCATGTTTATACAGATGGCAGTGTAGATATTTCCATGTTTAAACCCATATCGGTGTAGATATTTCCGTGTTTACAGAGATAGCGGTGTAGGTATTTCCATCTTTGCACGGATTGCAGTGTAGGTATTGCCAAATTTACACAGATAGCGGTGTTGATATTTTCAAGTTTACACAGATAGCTGTGTAGATATTTCCATGTTTACAGAGATAGCATTGTAGATATTTCCGTGTTTATACAGATTGCGGTGTAGTTATTTCCATGTTGACACTGATAGCGGTGTAGATATTTCCATGTTTATACAGGTAGCGGTGTAGAAATTCCCATGTTTACACAGATCGCTTTGTAGACATTTCCATTTTTCTACAGATGTCAGTGTAGATATTTCCAAGTTTATACAGATGGCAGTGTAGATATTTCCATGTTTAAACAGATGTCTGTGTAGATATTTCCATGTTTATTCAGAGGACGGTGTAGATAATTCCATGTTTATAGAGATGGCGGTGTAGTTATTTCTATGTTTATAGAGATGGCGGTGTATTTATTTCTATGTTTATAGAGATAGCGGTGTAAATATCTCCATGTTTATAGAGATGGTGGTGTAAGTATTTTCATGTTTATAGAGATAATGGTGTAGATACTTCCATGTTAATACAGATAACGTTGTTGTTATTTCCATGTTTATACAGATAGCGGTGTAGATATTTCCATGTTTATACAGCTCACGGTGTATATATTTCCATCTTTATACAGATGCAGTGTAGATATTTCTATGTTTATACACATAGCGGTGTAGATATTTCCATCTCTATCGACATAGCGGTGTAGGTATTTCCATATTTATACAGATAGTGGTGTAGATAATTCCATGTTTATGCAGATGGCGGTGTAGATAAATCCAAGTTTCTGAAGATGGCGGTGTAGATATTTTCATGTTTATGGAGATGGCGGTGTAGATATTTCCATGTTTATACAGATGTCTGTGTAGATATTTCCATGTTTATGCAGACAGCGGTGTACATATTTCCATGTTTATAGAGATGGCGGTCTAATTATTTGTAAGTTTATAGAGATAGCGGTGTAAATATTTCCATGTTCATAGAGATGGTGGTGTAAGTATTTTCATGTTTATAGAGATAGCGGTGTAGATATTTCCATGTTTATACAGATAACGGTGTTGGACTTTCCATGTTTATACAGATGGCGGTGTAGATATTTCCATGTTTATACAGATCGCGATGTAGATATTTCCATCTTTATACAGATGGCAGTGTAGATATTTCCATCTTTATACAGATAGCGGAGTAGATATTTCCATGTCTATAGGGATAGCGGTGTAGATATTTCCATATTTATACAGATTGCGGTGTAGATATTTCCATCTTTATACAGATGGCGGTGTAGATATTTCCATGTTTATACAGATAACTTTGTAAGTATTTCCATGTTTATACAGATGGCGGTGTAGATATTTCAATGTTTATACTGATCGTGGTGTAGATATTTCCATGTTTATAGAGATGGCGGTGTAGATATTTCCATGTTCATAGAGATAGTGGTGTTGATTTTTCCATGTTTATAGAGATAGCGGTGTGGATATTTCCATGTTTATTCAGATAGGTGTGTGGATATTTCCATGTTTATAGAGATGGCGGTGTAGATTTTCCATGTTTGTACAGATCACGGTGTAGACATTTCCTTGCTTATACAAATCGCTGTGTTGTTATTTCCATGTTTATACAGGTAGCGGTGTAGGTAATTCCATGTATATACAGATGGCTATGTAGATATTTCCATGTTTATACAGATCGCGGAGTAGATATTTCCATGTTTATACAGATCGCTGTGTAGATATTTCCATGTTTATACAGATAGCGGTGTAGATATTTCCATGTTTATACAGACCGCGGTGTAGATATTTCCATGTTTATACAGATAGCGGTGCAGATGTTTCCATGTTTGTACACATGGCGGTGTTGACAATTCCATGTATACACAGATGACCGTGTAGATATTTCCATGTTTATACAGATAGCGGTGTAGATATTTCCATGTTTATAGAGATAGCGGTGTAGGTATTTCCATGTTTATAGACATAGCGGTGTAGATATTTCCATGTTTATATAGATGGCGTTGTAGATATTTCCATGTTTTTATAGATGTCGTTTAAGATATTTCCATGTTTATACCGATAGCGGTGTTGGTATTTCCACTTTTATACAGATAGCGATGTGGATGTTCCCATGTTTATACCGCTCGCGGTGCAGATATTTATATCTTTATACAGATGGCATTGAAGATATTTCCTTATTAACACAGATGGCGGTGTAGATGTTTCCATGTTTATACAGATGGCGGAGTAGTTAGTTCCATGTTTATGGAGATGGCAGTGTAGATATTTTCATGTTTATAGAGATGGCGGTGTCGATGTTTCCATGTTTATAGAGATAGCAGTATAGATATTTACATATTTATACAGATGGCTGTGTAGATATTTCCATGTGTATACAGATGGCATTGTAGATATTTCCATGTTTATACAGATGACTGTATATGTATTTCCATGTTTTTACAGATGGCAGAGCAGATATTTCCATGTTTATAGAGATAGCGGTGTAGATATTTCCATGTTTGTACAGATGGCGGTGTTGATATTTCCATCTATACACAGATGGCCGTGTAGATATTTCCATGTTTATACAGATGGCGGCGTATATATTTCCATGGACATGCAGATGACGGTGTAGATATTTCCATGTTTATACAGATAGCGGTGTAGATATTTCCATGTTTACACAGATTGTGGTATAGATATTTCCGTGTTTATACACATGGCGGGGTAGATACTTCCATCTTTATGGAGATGGCAGTGTAGATATTTTCATGTTTATAGAGATGGCGGTGTAGATATTTCCATATTTACAGAGATAGCGGTGTAGATATTTCCATCTTTCTATAGATGGCAGTGTAGATATTTCCATGTTTATACAGATGTCTGTGTAGATATTTCCATGTGTATACAGATGGTATTGTAGGTATTTCCATGTTTATACAGATGGTGGTGTAGATATTTCCATGTTTATTCAGATGACTGTGTAGATATTTCCATGTTTTTACAGATGGCAGTGTAGATATTTCAATGTTTATAGAGATGGCGCTGTAGATATTTCCATGTTTAAACAGATACCGGTGTAGATATTTCCATGTTTATACAGACCGAAGTGTAGATATTTCCATTTTTATAGAGATAGCAGTGTAGATATTTCCATGTTTGTACAGTTGGCGGTCTTGATGTCTCCATCTATACACAGATTGCCGTGTAGGTATTTCCATGTGTATACAGATGGCATTGTAGATATTTCCATGTTTACACAGATGACTTTATAGGTATTTCCATGTTTATACAGATGGCGGTGTAGATATTTCCAAGTTTATAGAGATAACAGTGTAGATATTTCCATACTTATACAGATAACGGTGTAGAAGTTTCCATGTTTATAGAGATAGCGGTGTAAATATTTCCATGTTTATACAGATCACAGTGTAGATATTTCCATGTTTATAGAGATAGCGTGGTAGATATTTCCATGTTTATACAGATAGCGATGTAGATATTTCCATGTTTATACAGACTGCGGTTTATATATTTCCATGTTTATACAGATAGCGGTGTATATATTTCCATGTTTGCACACATGGCGGTGTTGATATTTCCATGTATACACAGATGACCGTGTAGATATTTCCATGTTTATACAGATGGCGGTGCAGATATTTCCATGGATATGTAGATGGCGGTGTAGATATTTCCATGTTTATACAGATAGCGGTGTAGTTATTTCCATGTTTATAGAGATAGCGTTGTAGATATTTCCATGTATGTACACATTTCTGTGTAGGTAATTCCATGTTTATACAGATGGCGGTGTAGATATTTCCATGTTTATACAGATAACTTTGTAAGTATTTCCATGTTTATACAGATGGCGGTGTAGATATTTCAATGTTTATACTGATCGTGGTGTAGATATTTCCATGTTTATAGAGATGGCGGTGTAGATATTTCCATGTTCATAGAGATAGCGGTGTTGATTTTTCCTGGTTTATGGAGATAGCGGTGTGGATATTTCCATGTATATACAGATTGCAGTGCAGATATTTCCATGTTTATACAGATTGCAGTGTAGATATTTCCATGTTTATACAGATCGCGGTGTAGATATTTCCATGTTTACAGATAGCGGTGTAGATATTTCCATGTTTATACAGATATCGGTGTAGATATTTCAGTGTTTTTACACTTATCGGTGTAGATATTTCCATGTTTACACAGATTGCGGTGTAGATATTTCCATCTTTCTACAGATGGCATTGTAGATATTTGCATGTTTATACAGATGGCGGTGTAGATATTTCCAGGTTTATATAGATGGCGGTGTAGTTATTACCATGTTTATACAGATATCGGTGTAGATATTTCAGTGTTTATACTGATCGTGGTGTAGATATTTCCATGTTTATAGAGATGGCGGTGTAGATATTTCCATGTTCATAGAGATAGCGGTGTTGATTTTTCCATGTTTATAGAGATAGCGGTGTGGAAATTTCTATGTTTATACAGATGGGGGTGTAGATATTTCCATGTTTATGGAGATGGCATTGTAGATATTTCCATGTTTATACAGATCTCGGTGTAGATATTTCCTTGTTTATACAAATAGCGGTGTAGTTATTTCCATGTTTATAGAGATAGCGGTGTAGATATTTCCAAGTATATACAGATGGCTGTGTAGATAATTCCATGTTTATACAGATGGCTGTGCAGATATTTCCATGTTTATACAGATGACTTTGTAGGTATTTCCATATTTATACAGATGGCCGTGTAGATATTTACATGTTTATGGCGATAGCTGTGTAGATATTTCCACGTTTATACAGATAGCGGTGTAGATATTTCCATGTTTATACAGATCGCGGTGTAGATATATCCATGTTTATACAGATCGCGGTGTAGATATTTCCATGTTTATACAGATAGCGGTGTAGATATTTCCATGTTTTTACAGATATCGGTTTAGATATTTCCATGTTTACACAGATTGCGGTGTAGATATTTCCATCTTTCTACAGATGGCATTGTAGATATTTGCATGTTTATATAGATGGCGGTGTAGATATTTCCATGTTTATATAGATGGTGGTGTAGATATTACCATGTTTATACAGATCGCGGTGTAGATATTTCCATGTTTATACAGATAGCGGTGTAGATATTTCCTTGTTTACACAGATGGTGGTGTAGATATTTCCGTGTTTATACACATGGCCGAGTAGATACTTCCATCTTTATGGAGATGGCAGTGTAGATATTTCCATGTTTATACCGATGGTATTGTAGGTATTTCCATGTTTATACAGATGGTGGTGTAGATATTTCCATGTTTATACAGTTTGCGGTGCAGATATTTCCATGTTTACACAGATGGTGGTGTAAATATTTCCGTGTTTATACACATGGCGGAGTAGATACTTCCATCTTTATGGAGATGGCAGTGTAGATATTTCCATGTTTATACAGATGGCCCTGTAGATATTTCCATATTTATACAGATGTCTGTGTAGATATTTCCATGTGTATACAGATGTTATTGTAGGTATTTCTATGTTTATACAGATGGTGGTGTAGATATTTCCATCTTTATACAGTTTGCGGTGTAGATATTTCCATGTTTTTACAGATGGCAGTGCAGATATTTCCATGTTTGTACAGATGGCGGTGTTGATATTTCCATCTATACACAGATGGCCGTGTAGATATTTCCATGTTTATACAGATGGCGGCGTGTATATTTCCATGGACATGCAGATGACGGTGTAGATATTTCCATGTTTATACAGATAGCGGTGTAGATATTTCCATGTTTACACAGATTGTGGTATAGATATTTCTGTGTTTATACACATGGCGGGGTAGATACTTCCATCTTTATGGAGATGGCAGTGTAGATATTTTCATGTTTATAGAGATGGCGGTGTAGATATTTCCATATTTATAGAGATAGCGGTGTAGATATTTCCATCTTTCTATAGATGGCAGTGTAGATATTTCCATGTTTATACAGATGTCTGTGTAGATATTTCCATGTGTATACAGATGGTATTGTAGGTATTTCCATGTTTATACAGATGGTGGTGTAGATATTTCCATGTTTATTCAGATGACTGTGTAGATATTTCCATGTTTTTACAGATGGCAGTGCAGATATTTCAATGTTTATAGAGATGGCGCTGTAGATATTTCCATGTTTAAACAGATAACGGTGGAGTTATTTCCATGTTTATACAGACAGCAGTGGAGATATTTCCATGTTTATACACATAGCGGTGTACAGATTTCCATGTTTATAGAGACAGCAGTGTAGGTTTTTCCATGTTTATACAGATAGCGGTGCAGATATTTCCATGTTTATACAGATGTCTATGCAGATATTTCCATATTTATACAGAGTGCTGTGTAGATATTTCTATGTTTAGACAGATGGCAATGTAGATATTTCCATGTTCATACACATGACTGTGTAGGTATTTCCATGTTTATACAGATGGCTTTGTAGATATTTCATTGTCTATAGAGATAGCGGTGCAGATATTTCCATGTTTATACAGATCGTGGTGTAGATATTTCCATGTTTATACAGATACCGGTGTAGATATTTCCATGTTTATACAGATAGCGGTGTAGATATTTCCACGTTTATACAGATCGCGGTGAAGATATTTCCATGTTTATACAGATCGCGGTGTAGACATTTCCATGTATAAACAGATGTCTGTGTATATATTTCCATGTTTAAACAGATGGCGGTGTAGATATTTCCTTGTTTATTCAAATAGCGGTGTAGTTATTTCCATGTTTCTACAGATAGCGGTGTAGATATTTCCATGTACATACAGATGGCTGTGTAGATTTTTCCACGTTTATACAGATGACTTTGTAGGTATTTCCATGTTTATAAAGATGGCGGTGAAGGTATTTCCATGTTTATACAGATCGCAGTGTAGATATTTCCATGTTTATACAGATAGCGGTGTAGATATTTCCATGTTTATGCAGATAGCGCTGTAGATATTTCCATGTTTATACAGATGGCGGTGTAGATATTTCCATGTTTATAGAGATGGCGGTGTAGATATTTCCATGTTTATAGAGATAGCGGTGTAGATATATCCACGTTCATAGAGATAGCACTGAGGATATTTCCATGTATATACAAATGGCGGTGTAGATATTTCCATGTTTATATAGATGGTGGTGTAGATATTACCATGTTTATACAGATAGCTGTGTAGATATTTCCATGTTTATACAGATCGTGGTGAAGATATTTCCATGTTTATACAGATCGCGGTGTAGGTTTTTCCATGTTTATACAGATCGCGGTGTAGATATTTCCATGTTTATACAGATAGCGGTGTAGATATTTCCATGTTTATACAGATAGCGGTGTAGATATTTCCATGTTTATAGAAATAGCGGTGTAGGTATTTCCATGTTTATAGACATAGCGGTGTAGATATTTCCATGTTTATAAAGATGGCGTTGTAGATATTTCCATGTTTATACCGATAGAGGTGTTGGTATTTCCACGTTTATACAGATAGCGATGTAGATATTTCCATGTTTATACAGCTCGCGGTGCAGGTATTTATATCTTTATACAGATGGCATTGTAGATATTTCCTTATTCACACAGATGGCGGTGTAGATGTTTCCATTTTTAAATAGATGGCGGAGTAGTTAGTTCCATGTTTATGGAGATGGCAGTGTAGATATTTTCATGTTTATGGAGATGGTGGTGTAGATATTTCCATGTTTATAGAGATAGCAGTGTAGATATTTACATGTTTATACAGATGACTGTGTAGATATTTCCATGTGTATACAGATGGCATTGCAGATATTTCCATGTTTATACAGATGGCTTTATAGGTATTTCCATGTTTTTACAGATGGCAGTGCAGATATTTCCATGTGTAAAGAGATAGCGATGTAGATAATTCCATGTTTGTACAGATGGCGGTGTTGATACTTCCATCTATACACAGATGGCCGTGTAGATATTTCCATGTTTATACAGATAGCGGTGTAGATATTTCCATGTTTATACAGATAGCGGTGTAGATGTTTCCATGTTTACACAGATGGTGGTGTAGATATTTCCATGTTTATACACATGGTGGAGTGGATACTTCCATCTTTATCGAGATGGCAGTGTAAATATTTTCATGTTTATAGAGATGGCGGTGTAGATATATCCATATTTATAGAGATAGCGGTGTACATATTTCCTTCTTTCTACAGATGGCAGTGTAGATATTTCCATGTTTATACAGATGGCCGTGTAGATATTTCCACATTTATACAGATGTCTGTGTAGATATTTCCATGTGTATACAGATGGTATTGTAGGTATTTCCATGTTTATACAGATGGTGGTGTAGATATTTCCATGTTTATTCAGATGACTGTGTAGATATTTCCATGTTTTTACAGATGGCAGTGTAGATATTTCAATGTTTATAGAGATGGCGCTGTAGATATTTTCTTGTTTAAACAGATAACGGTGGAGTTATTTCCATGTTTATACAGACAGCATTGGAGATATTTCCATGTTTATACACATAGCGGTGTACGTATTTCCATGTTTATAGAGACAGCGGTGTAGTATTTAAATGTTTATACAGATACCGGTGCAGATATTTCCATGTTTACACAGATGCCTATGCAGATATTTCCATATTTATACAGATGGCTGTGTAGCTATTTCTATGTTTATACAGATGGCAGTGTAGATATTTCCATGTTCCTACACATGACTGTGTAGGTATTTCCATGTTTATACAGATGGCTGTGTATATATTTCCATGTGTATACAGATGGCATTGTAGATATTTCCATGTTTATATAGATGACTGTTTAGGTATTTCCATGTTTTTACAGATGGCAGTGCAGATATTTCCATGTGTATAGAGATAGCGATGTAGATATTTCCATGTTTGTACAGATGGCGGTGTTGATATTTCCATCTATACACAGATGGCTGTGTAGATATTTCCATGTTTATACAGATGGCGGCATAGATATTTCCATGAACATGCAGATGGCGGTGTAGATATTTCCATGTTTATACAGATAGCGGTGTAGATATTTCCATGTTTATACAGATAGCGGTGTAGATATTTCCATGTTTACACAGATGGTGGTGTAGGTATTTCCGTGTTTATACACATGGTGGAGTAGATACTTCCATGTTTATGGAGATGGCAGTGTAAATATTTTCATGTTTATAGAGATGGCGGTGTAGATATTTCCATATTTATAGAGATAGCGGTGTACATATTTCCATCTTTCTACAGATGGCAGTGTAGATATTTCCATGTTTATACAGATGGCCGTGTAGATATTTCCACATTTATACAGATGTCTGTGTAGATATTTCCATGTGTATACAGATGGTATTGTTGCTATTTCCATGTTTATACAGATGGTGGTGTAGATATTTCCATGTTTATTCAGATGACTGTGTAGATATTTCCATGTTTTTACAGATGGCAGTGTAGATATTTCAATGTTTATAGAGATGGCGCTGTAGATATTTCCTTGTTTAAACAGATAACGGTGAAGATATTTCCATGTTTATACAGACAGCAGTGGAGATATTTCCATGTTTATACACATATCGGTGTATGTATTTCCATGTTTATAGAGACAGCGGTGTAGGGATTTAAATGTTTATACAGATAGCGGTGCAGATATTTCCATGTATACACAGATGCCTATGCAGATTTTTCCACATTTCTACAGAGGGCTGTGTAGATATTTCTATGTTTATACAGATGGCAGTGTAGATATTTCCATGTTCCTACACATGACTGTGTAGGTATTTCCATGTTTATACAGATGGCTTTGTAGATATTTCCATATTTATAGAGATAGCAGTGCAGATATTTTCATGTTTATACAGATAGCGGTGTATATATTTCCATGTTTATACAGATCGTGGTGTAGATATTTCCATCTTTATACAGATAACGGTTTAGATATTTCCATGTTTATACAGACCGCAGTGTAGATATTTCCATGTTTATAGAGATAGCAATGTAGATATTTCCATGTTTATACAGATGGCGGTGTTGATGTTTCCATCTATACACAGATTGCCGTGTAGGTATTTCCATGTGTATACAGATGGCATTGTAGATATTTCCATGTTTATACAGATGGTGGTGTAGATATTTCCATGTTTACACAGATGACTGTATAGGTATTTCCATGTTTATACAGATGGCGGTGTAGATATTTCCTTGTTTATAGAGATAGCGGTGTAGATATTTCCATGTTTATACAGATCGTGGTGAAAATATTTCCATGTTTATACAGATCGCCGTGTAGGTATTTCCTTGTTTATACAGATCGCGGTGTAGATATTTCCATGTTTATACAGATAGCGGTGTAGATATTTCCATGTTTATACAGATAGCGGTGTAGATATTTCCATGTTTATAGAGATAGCAGTGTAGGTATTTCCATGTTTATAGACATAGCGGTGTAGATATTTCCATGTTTATATAGATGGCGTTGTAGATATTTCCATGTTTATACCGATAGCGGTGTTGGTATTTCCACGTTTATACAGATAGCGATGTAGATATTTCCATGTTTATACAGCTTGCGGTGCAGATATTTATATCTTTATACAGATGGCATTGTAGATATTTCCTTATTCACACAGATGGCGGTGTAGATGTTTCCATGTTTAAATAGATGTCGGAGTAGTTAGTTCCATGTTTATGGAGATGGCAGTGTAGATATTTTCATGTTTATAGAGATGGTGATGTAGGTATTTCCATGTTTATAGAGATAGCAGTGTAGATATTTACATGTTTATACAGATGGCTGTGTAGATATTTCCATGTGTATACAGATGGCATTGTAGATATTTCCATGTTTATACAGATGTCTGTATAGGTATTTCCATGTTTTTACATATGACAGTGCAGATATTTCCATGTGTATAGAGATATCAATGTTGATATTTCCATGTTTGTACAGTTGGCGGTGTTGATATTTCCATCTATACACAGATGGCCGTGTATATATTTCCATGTTTATACAGATGGCGGCGTAGGTATTTCCATGAACATGCAGATGGCGGTGTAGATATTTCCATGCTTATACAGATAGCGGTGTAGATATTTCCATGTTTATACAGATAGCGGTGTAGATATTTCCATGTTTACACAGATGGTGGTGTAGATATTTCCGTGTTTATACACATGGTGGAGTGGATACTTCCATCTTTATCGAGATGGCAGTGTAAATATTTTCATGTTTATAGAGATGGCGGTGTAGATATATCCATATTTATAGAGATAGCGGTGTACATATTTCCATCTTTCTACAGATGGCAGTGTAGATATTTCCATGTTTATACAGATGGCCGTGTAGATATTTCCACATTTATACAGATGTCTGTGTAGATATTTCCATGTGTATACAGATGGTGTTGTAGGTATTTCCATGTTTATACAGATGGTGGTGTAGATATTTCCATGTTTATTCAGATGACTGTGTAGATATTTCCATGTTTTTACAGATGGCAGTGTAGATATTTCAATGTTTATAGAGATGGCGCTGTAGATATTTTCTTGTTTAAACACATAATGGTGGAGTTATTTCGATGTTTATACAGACAGCATTGGAGATATTTCCATGTTTATACACATAGCGGTGTACGTATTTCCATGTTTATAGAGACAGCGGTGTAGGTATTTAAATGTTTATACAGATAGCGGTGCAGATATTTCCATGTTTACACAGATGCCTATGCAGATATTTCCATATTTATACAGAGGGCTGTGTAGCTATTTCTATGTTTATACAGATGGCAGTGTAGATATTTCCATATTCCTACACATGACTGTGTAGGTATTTCCATGTTTATACAGATGGCTGTGTAGATATTTCCATATGTAAACAGATGGCATTGTAGATATTTCCATGTTTATACAGATGACTGTATAGGTATTTCCATGTTTTTACAGATGGCAGTGCAGATATTTCCATGTGTATAGAGATAGCAATGTAGATATTTCCATGTTTGTACAGATGGCGGTGTTGATACTTCCATCTATACACAGATGGTCGTGTAGATATTTCCATGTTTATACAGATGGCGGCGTAGATATTTCCATGAACATGCAGATGGCGGTGTAGATATTTCCATGTTTATACAGATAGCGTTGTAGATATTTCCATGTTTATAGGGATAGCGGTGTAGATATTTCCATGTTTACACAGATGGTGGTGTAGATATTTCCGTGTTTATACACATGGTGGAGTAGATATTTCCATGTTTATGGAGATGGCAGTGTAAATATTTTCATGTTTATAGAGATGGCGGTGTAGATATTTCCATATTTATAGAGATAGCGGTGTACATATTTCCATCTTTCTACAGATGGCAGTGTAGATATTTCCATGTTTATACAGATGGCCGTGTAGATATTTCCACATTTATACAGATGTCTGTGTAGATATTTCCATGTGTATACAGATGGTATTGTAGGTATTTCCATGTTTATACAGATGGTGGTGTAGATATTTCCATGTTTATTCAGATGACTGTGTAGATATTTCCATGTTTTTACAGATGGCAGTGTAGATATTTCAATGTTTATAGAGATGGCGCTGTAGATATTTCCTTGTTTCAACAGATAAAGGTGGAGATATTTCCATGTTTATACAGACAGCAGTGGAGATATTTCCTTGTTTATACACATAGCGATGTACGTATTTCCATGTTTATAGAGACAGCGGTGTAGGTATTTACATGTTTATACAGATGGTTGTGTAGATATTTCCATGTGTATACAGATGGCATTGTAGATATTCCCATGTTTATACAGATGACTGTATAGGTATTTCCATGTTTTTACAGATGGCAGTGCAGATATTTCCATGTGTAAAGAGATAGCGATGTAGATATTTCCATGTTTGTACAGATGGCGGTGTTGATATTTCCATCTATACACAGATGGCCGTGTAGATATTTCCATGTTTATACAGATGGCGGCGTAGATATTTCCATGAACATGCAGATGGCGGTGTAGATATTTCCATGTTTATACAGATAGCGGTGTAGATATTTCCATGTTTATACAGATAACGGTGTAGATATTTCCATGTTTACACAGATGGTGGTGTAGATATTTCCGTGTTTATACACATGGCGGAGTAGATACTTCCATCTTTATGGAGATGGCAGTGTAGATATTTTCATGTTTATAGAGATGGCGGTGTAGATATTTCCATGTTCATAGAGATAGCATTGTTGATTTTTCCATGTTTACAGAGATAGCTGTGTGGATATTTCCATGTTTATACAGATAGGGTTGTAGATATTTCCATGTTTATAGAGATGGCGTTGTAGATATTTCCATGTTTATATAGATCACGTTGTAGATATTTCTATGTTTATACAGATCGCGGTGTAGATATTTCCATGTTTATAGAGATAGCAGTGTAGATATTTACATGTTTATACAGATGGCTGTGTAGATATTTCCATGTGTATACACATGGCATTGTAGATATTCCCATGTTTATACAGATGACTATATAGGTATTTCCATGTTTTTACAGATGGCAGTGCAGATATTTCCATGGGTAAAGAGATAGCGATGTACATATTTCCATGTTTGTACAGATGGCGGTGTTGATATTTCCATCTATACACAGATGGCCGTGTAGATACTTCCATGTTTATACAGATGGCGGCGTAGATATTTCCATGAACATGCAGATGGCGGTGTAGATATTTCCATGTTTATACAGATTGCGGTGTTGATATTACCATGTTTATAGGGATAGCGGTGCAAATATTTCCACATTTATACAGATAGCGGTGTAGTTATTAGCATGTTTATACAGATAGCGGTGTAGATATTTCCATGTATAAACAGATGTCTGTGTATATATTTCCATGTTTAAACAGATGGCGGTGTAGATATTTCCTTGTTTATTCAAATAGCGGTGTAGTTATTTCCATGTTTCTACAGATAACGGTGTAGATATTTCCATGTATATACAGATGGCTGTGTAGATATTTCCATGTTTATACAGATGACTTTGTAGGTATTTCCATGTTTGTACAGATGGCGGTGTAGATATTTCCATGTTTATAGAGATAGCTGTGTAGATATTTCCATGTTTATACAGAAAGCGGTGTAGATATTTCCATGTTTATACAGATAACGGTGTAGATATTTCCATGTTTATACAGATAGCGGTGAAGATATTTCCATGTTTATACAGATCGCAGTGTAGATATTTAAATGTTTATACAGATAGCGGTGTAGATATTTCCATATTTATACAGATAGCGCTGTAGATATTTCCATGTTTATACAGATAGCGCTGTAGATATTTCCATGTTTATACAGATGGCGGTGTAGATATTTCCATGTTTATAGAGATGGCGGTGTAGATATTTCCATGTTTATAGAGATAGCGGTGTAGATATATCCATGTTCATAGAGATAGCACTGAGGATATTTCCATGTTTATACAAATGGCGGTGTAGATATTTCCATGTTTATATAGATGGTGGTGTAGATATTACCATGTTTATACAGATAGCGGTGTAGATATTTCCATGTTTATACAGATCGTGGTGAAGATATTTCCATGTTTATACAGATCGCGGGGTAGGTTTTTCCATGTTTATACAGATCGCGGTGTAGATATTTCCATGTTTATACAGATAGCGGTGTAGATATTTCCATGTTTATACAGATAGCGGTGTAGATATTTCCATGTTTATAGAGATAGAGGTGCAGGTATTTCCATGTTTATAGACATAGCGGTGTAGATATTTCCATGTTTATATAGATGGCGTTGTAGATATTTCCATGTTTATACCGATAGCGGTGTTGGTATTTCCACGTTTATACAGATAGCGATGTAGATATTTCCATGTTTATACAGCTCGCGGTGCAGATATTTATATCTTTATACAGGTGGCATTGTAGATATTTCCTTATTCACACAGATGGCGGTGTAGATGTTTCCATGTTTAAATAGATGGCGGAGTAGTTAGTTCCATGTTTATGGAGATGGCAGTGTAGATATTTTCATGTTTATAGAGATGGTGGTGTAGATATTTCCATGTTTATAGAGATAGCAGTGTAGATATTTACATGTTTATACAGATGGCTGTGTAGATATTTCCATGTGTATACAGATGGCATTGTAGATATTTCCATGTTTATACAGATGACTGTATAGGTATTTCCATGTTTTTACAGATGGCAGTGCAGATATTTCCATGTGTATAGAGATAGCGATGTAGATATTTCCATGTTTGTACAGATGGCGGTGTTGATATTTCCATCTATACACAGATGGCCGTGTAGATATTTCCATGTTTATACAGATGGCAGCGTAGATATTTCCATGAACATGCAGATGGCGGTGTAGATATTTCCATGTTTACACAGATAGCGGTGTAGATATTTCCATGTTTATACAGATAACGGTGTAGATATTTCCATGTTTACACAAATGGTGGAGTAGATATTTCCGTGTTGATACACATGGCGGAGTATATACTTCCATCTTTATGGAGATGGCAGTGTAGATATTTTCAGGTTTATAGAGATGGCGGTGTAGATATTTCCATATTTATAGAGATAGCGGTGTACATATTTCGATCTTTCTACAGTTGGCAGTGTAGGTATTTCCATGTTTATACAGATGGCCGTGTAGATATTTCCACATTTATACAGATGTCTGTGTAGATATTTCCATGTGTATACAGATGGTATTTTAGGTATATCCATGTTTATACAGATGGTGGTGTAGATATTTCCATGTTTATTCAGATGACTGTGTAGATATTTCCATGTTTTTACAGATGGCTGTGTAGATATTTCAATATTTATAGAGATGGCCCTGTAGATATTTCCTTGTTTAAACAGATAAGGGTGGAGTTATTTCCATGTTTATACAGACAGCAGTGGAGATATTCCCATGTTTATAAACATAGCGGTGTACATATTTCCATGTTTATAGAGACAGCGGTGTAGGTATTTAAATGTTTATACAGATAGCGGTGCAGATATTTCCATGTTTACACAGATGCCTATGCAGATATTTCCATATTTATACAGAGGACTGTGTAGCTATTTCTAGTTTAATACAGATGGCAGTGTAGATATTTCCATGTTCCTACACATCACTGTGTAGGTATTTCCATGTTTATACAGATGGCTTTGTAGATATTTCCATGTTTATAGAGATAGCAGTGCTGATATTTCCATGTTTATACAGATAGCGGTGTATATATTTCCATGTTTATACAGATCGTGGTTTAGATATTTCCATGTTTACACAGATACCGTGGTAGATATTTCCATGTTTATACTGACCGCAGTGTAGATATTTCCATGTTTATAGAGATAGCAATGTAGATATTTCCATGTTTATACAGATGGCGGTGTTGATGTTTCCATCTATACACAGATTGCCGTGTAGGTATTTCCATGTGTATACAGATGGCATTGTAGATATTTCCATGTTTATACAGATGGTGGTGTAGATATTTCCATGTTTACACAGATGACTGTATAGGTATTTCCATGTTTATACAGATGGCGGTGTAGGTATTTCCTTGTTTATAGAGATAGCGGTGTAGATATTTCCATATTTATACACATAACGGTGTAGATATTTCCATGTTTATACAGATAGCCGTGTAAATATTTCCATGTTTATACAGATCGCGGTGTAGATATTTTCATGTTTATAGAGATAGCGGTGTAGATATTTCCATGTTTATACAGATAGCGTTGTAGATATTTCCACGTTTATACAGACCGCAGTGAAAATATTTCCACGTTTATACAGATAGCGTTGCAGATATTTCCGTGTTTGTATAGATGGCGGTGTTGATATTTCCATCTATACACAGATGACCGTGTAGTTATTTCCATATTTATACAGATGGCGGCGAAGGTATTTCTATGGATATGTAGATGGCGCTGTAATATTTCCATGTTTATACAGATAGCTGTGTAGTTATTTCCATGTTTATAAAGATAGCGGTGTAGATATTTCCGTGTATATACACATGGCTGTGTAGATATTTCCATGTTTATACAGATGGCGGTGTAGATATTTCCATGTTTAAACAGATAACTTTGTTAATATTTCCATGTTTATACAGATGGCGGTGTAGATATTTCGATGTTTATAGAGATAGCAGTGGAGATATTTCCATGTTTATACAGATAGCGGTGTAGATATTTCCATGTTTATACTGATCGCGGTGTAGATATTTCCATGTTTATAGAGATGGCGTTGTAGATATTTCCATGTTCATAGAGATAGCGTTGTGGATTTTTCCATGTTTACACAGATAGCTGTGTGGATATTTCCATGTTTATACAGATAGGGTTGTAGATATTTCCATGTTCATAGTGATGGCGGTGTAGATATTTCCATGTTTATATAGATCAAGTTGTAGATATTTCCATGTTTATAGAGATGGCGGTGTAGATATTTCCATGTTTATATAGATCACGTTGTAGATATTTCCATGTTTAAACAGATCGCGGTGTAGATATTTCCATGTTTTTACAGATCATGGTGTAGTTATTTCCATGTTTATAGGGATAGCGGTGCAAATATTTCCACATTTATACAGATAGCGGTGTAGTTATTAGCATGTTTATACAGATAGCGGTGTAGACATTTCCATGTATAAACAGATGTCTGTGTATATATTTCCATGTTTAAACAGATGGCGGTGTAGATATTTCCTTGTTTATTCAAATACCGGTGTAGTTATTTCCATGTTTGTACAGATAGCAGTGTAGATATTTCCATGTATATACAGATGGCTGTGTAGATTTTTCCACGTTTATACAGATGACTTTGTAGGTATTTCCATGTTTATGAAGATGGCGGTGTAGATATTTTCATGTTTATAGAGATAGCTGTGTAGATATTTCCATGTTTATACAGATAGCGGTGTAGATATTTCCATGTTTATACAGATAGCGGTGTAGATATTTCCATGTTTATACAGATCACGGTGTAGATATTTCCATGTTTATACAGATAGCGGAGAAGGTATTTCCATGTTTATACAGATCGCAGTGTAGATATTTCCATGTTTATACAGATAGCGGTGTAGATATTTCCATGTTTATGCAGATAGCGCTGTAGATATTTCCATGTTTATACAGATGGCGCTGTAGATATTTCCATGTTTATAGAGATGGCGGTGTAGATATTTCCATGTTTATAGAGATAGCGGTGTAGATATATCCACGTTCATAGAGATAGCACTGAGGATATTTCCATGTTTATACAAATGGCGGTGTAGATATTTCCATGTTTATATAGATGGTGGTGTAGATATTACCATGTTTATACAGATAGCCGTGTAGATATTTCCATGTTTATACAGATCGTGGTGAAGATATTTCCATGTTTATACAGATCGCGGTGTAGGTTTTTCCATGTTTATACAGATCGCGGTGTAGATATTTCCATGTTTATACAGATAGCGGTGTAGATATTTCCATGTTTATACAGATAGCGGTGTAGATATTTCCATGTTTATAGAGATAGCAGTGTAGGTATTTCCATGTTTATAGACATAGCGGTGTAGATATTTCCATGTTTATATAGATGGCGTTGTAGATATTTCCATGTTTATACCGATATAGGTGTTGGTATTTCCACGTTTATACAGATAGCGATGTAGATATTTCCATGTTTATACAGCTCACGGTGGAGATATTTATATCTGTATACAGATGGCATTGTAGACATTTCCTTATTCACACAGATGGCGGTGTAGATGTTTCCATGTTTAAATAGATGGCGGAGTAGTTAGTTCCATGTTTATGGAGATGGCAGTGTAGATATTTTCATGTTTATAGAGATGGTGGTGTAGATATTTCCATGTTTATAGAGATAGCAGTGTAGATAATAACATGTTTATACAGATGGCTGTGTAGATATTTCCATGTGTATACCGATGGCATTGTAGATATTTCCATGTTTATACAGATGACTGTATAGGTATTTCCATGTTTTTACAGATGGCAGTGCAGATATTTCCATGTGTAAAGAGATAGCGATGTAGATAGTTCCATGTTTGTACAGATGGCGGTGTTGATATTTCCATCTATACACAGATGGCCGTGTAGATATTTCCATGTCTATACAGACAGCGGCGTAGCTATTTCCATGAACATGCAGATGACGGTGTAGATATTTCCATGTTTATACAGATTGCGGTGTTGATATTACCATGTTTATAGGGAGAGCGGTGCAAATATTTCCACATTTATACACATAGCGGTGTAGTTATTAGCATGTTTATACAGATAGCGGTGTAGATATTTCCATGTATAAACAGATGTCTGTGTATATATTTCCATGTTTAAACAGATGGCGGTGTAGATATTTCCTTGTTTATTCAAATAGCGGTGTAGTTATTTCCATGTTTCTACAGATAGCGGTGTAGATATTTCCATATATATACAGATGGCTGTGTAGATATTAACTTGTTTATACAGATGACTTTGTAGGTATTTCCATGTTTATACAGATGGCGGTGTAGATATTTCCATGTTTATACAGATAGCTGTGTAAATAATTCCATGTTTATACAGATAGCGGTGTAGATATTTCCATGTTTATACAGATCACGGTGTAGATATTTCCATGTTTATACAGATAGCGGTGAAGATATTTCCATGTTTATACAGATCGTAGTGTAGATATTTAAATGTTTATACAGATAGCGGTGTAGATATTTCCATGTTTATACAGATAGCGCTGTAGATATTTCCATGTTTATACAGATAGCGCCGTAGATATTTCCATGTTTATACAGATGGCGGTGTAGATATTTCCATGTTTATAGAGATGGCGGTGTAGATATTTCCATGTTTATAGAGATAGCTGTGTAGATATATCCATGTTCATAGAGATAGCAGTGAGGATATTTCCATGTTTATACAAATGGCGGTGTAGATATTTCCATGTTTATATAGATGGTGGTGTAGATATTACCATGTTTATACAGATAGCGGTGTAGATATTTCCATGTTTATACAGATCGTGGTGAAGATATTTCCATGTTTATACAGATCGCGGTGTAGGTTTTTCCATGTTTATACAGATCGCGGTGTAGATATTTCCATGTTTATACAGATAGCGGTGTAGATATTTCCATGTTTATACAGATAGCAGTGTAGATATTTCCATGTTTATAGAGATAGCGGTGTAGGTGTTTCCATGTTTATAGACATAGTGGTGTAGATATTTCCATGTTTATATAGATGGCGTTGTAGATATTTCCATGTTTATACCGATAGAGGTGTTGGTATTTCCACGTTTATACAGATAGCGATGTAGATATTTCCATGTTTATACAGCTCGCGGTGCAGATATTTATATCTTTATACAGATGGCATTGTAGATATTTCCTTATTCACACAGATGGCGGTGTAGATGTTTCCATGTTTAAATAGATGGCGGAGTAGTTAGTTCCATGTTTATGGAGATGGCAGTGTAGATATTTTCATGTTTATAGAGATGGTGGTGTAGATATTTCCATGTTTATAGAGATAGCAGTGTAGATATTTACATGTTTATACAGATGGCTCTGTAGATATTTCCATGTGTATACAGATGGCATTGTAGATATTTCCATGTTTATACAGATGACTGTATAGGTATTTCCATGTTTTTACAGATGGCAGTGCAGTTATTTCCATGTGTAAAGAGATAGCGATGTAGATATTTCCATGTTTGTACAGATGGCGGTGTTGATATTTCCATCTATACACTGATGGCCGTGTAGATATTTCCATGTTTATACAGATGGCGGCGTAGATATTTCCATGAACATGCAGATGGCGGTGTAGATATTTCCATGTTTATACAGATTGCGGTGTTGATATTACCATGTTTATAGGGATAGCGGTGCAAATATTTCCACATTTATACAGATAGCGGTGTAGTTATTAGCAAGTTTATACAGATAGCGGTGTAGATATTTCCATGTATAAACAGATGTCTGTGTATATATTTCCATGTTTAAACAGATGGCGGTGTAGATATTTCCTTGTTTATTCAAATAGCGGTGTAGTTATTTCCATGTTTCTACAGATAGCGGTGTAGATATTTCCATGTATATACAGATGGCTGTGTAGATATTTCCATGTTTATACAGATGACTTTGTAGGTATTTCCATGTTTATACAGATGGCGGTGTAGATATTTCCATGTTTATAGAGATAGCTGTGTAGATATTTCCATGTTTATAGAGATAGCTTTGTAGATATTTCCATGTTTATACAGATAGCGGTGTAGATATTTCCATGTTTATACAGATAACGGTGTAGATATTTCCATATTTATACAGATAGCGGTGAAGATATTTCCATGTTTATACAGATCGCAGTGTAGCTATTTAAATGTTTATACAGATAGCGGTGTAGATATTTCCATGTTTATACAGATAGCGCTGTAGATATTTCCATGTTTATACAGATAGCGCTGTAGATATTTCCATGTTTATACAGATGGCGGTGTAGATATTTCCATGTTTATAGAGATGGCGGTGTAGATATTTCCATGTTTATAGAGATAGCGGTGTAGATATATCCATGTTCATAGAGATAGCAGTGAGGATATTTCCATGTTTATACAAATGGCGGTGTAGATATTTCCATGTTTATATAGATGGTGGTGTAGATATTACCATGTTTATACAGATAGCGGTGTAGATATTTCCATGTTTATACAGATAGCGGTGTAGATATTTCCATGTTTATAGACATAGCGGTGTCGTTATTTCCATGTTTATAGACATAGCGGTGTAGGTATTTCCATGTTTATATAGATGGCGTTGTAGATATTTCCATGTTTATACCGATAGAGGTGTTGGTATTTCCACGTTTATACAGATAGCGATGTAGATATTTCCATGTTTATACAGCTCGCGGTGCAGATATTTATATCTTTATACAGATGGCATTGTAGATATTTCCTTATTCACACAGATGGCGGTGTAGATGTTTCCATGTTTAAATAGATGGCGGAGTAGTTAGTTCCATGTTTATGGAGATGGCAGTGTAGATATTTTCATGTTTATAGAGATGGTGGTGTAGATATTTCCATGTTTATAGAGATAGCAGTGTAGATATTTACATGTTTATACAGATGGCTCTGTAGATATTTCCATGTGTATACAGATGGCATTGTAGATATTTCCATGTTTATACAGATGACTGTATAGGTATTTCCATGTTTTTACAGATGGCAGTGCAGTTATTTCCATGTGTAAAGAGATAGCGATGTAGATATTTCCATGTTTGTACAGATGGCGGTGTTGATATTTCCATCTATACACTGATGGCCGTGTAGATATTTCCATGTTTATACAGATGGCGGCGTAGATATTTCCATGAACATGCAGATGGCGGTGTAGATATTTCCATGTTTATACAGATTGCGGTGTTGATATTACCATGTTTATAGGGATAGCGGTGCAAATATTTCCACATTTATACAGATAGCGGTGTAGTTATTAGCAAGTTTATACAGATAGCGGTGTAGATATTTCCATGTATAAACAGATGTCTGTGTATATATTTCCATGTTTAAACAGATGGCGGTGTAGATATTTCCTTGTTTATTCAAATAGCGGTGTAGTTATTTCCATGTTTCTACAGATAGCGGTGTAGATATTTCCATGTATATACAGATGGCTGTGTAGATATTTCCATGTTTATACAGATGACTTTGTAGGTATTTCCATGTTTATACAGATGGCGGTGTAGATATTTCCATGTTTATAGAGATAGCTGTGTAGATATTTCCATGTTTATAGAGATAGCTTTGTAGATATTTCCATGTTTATACAGATAGCGGTGTAGATATTTCCATGTTTATACAGATAACGGTGTAGATATTTCCATATTTATACAGATAGCGGTGAAGATATTTCCATGTTTATACAGATCGCAGTGTAGCTATTTAAATGTTTATACAGATAGCGGTGTAGATATTTCCATGTTTATACAGATAGCGCTGTAGATATTTCCATATTTATACAGATAGCGCTGTAGATATTTCCATGTTTATACAGATGGCGGTGTAGATATTTCCATGTTTATAGAGATGGCGGTGTAGATATTTCCATGTTTATAGAGATAGCGGTGTAGATATATCCATGTTCATAGAGATAGCAGTGAGGATATTTCCATGTTTATACAAATGGCGGTGTAGATATTTCCATGTTTATATAGATGGTGGTGTAGATATTACCATGTTTATACAGATAGCGGTGTAGATATTTCCATGTTTATACAGATAGCGGTGTAGATATTTCCATGTTTATAGACATAGCGGTGTCGTTATTTCCATGTTTATAGACATAGCGGTGTAGGTATTTCCATGTTTATATAGATGGCGTTGTAGATATTTCCATGTTTATACCGATAGAGGTGTTGGTATTTCCACGTTTATACAGATAGCGATGTAGATATTTCCATGTTTATACAGCTCGCGGTGCAGATATTTATATCTTTATACAGGTGGCATTGTAGATATTTCCTTATTCACACAGATGGCAGTGTAGATGTTTCCATGTTTAAATAGATGGCGGAGTAGTTAGTTCCATGTTTATGGAGATGGCAGTGTAGATATTTTCATGTTTATAGAGATGGTGGTGTAGATATTTCCATGTTTATAGAGATAGCAGTGTAGATATTTACATGTTTATACAGATGGTTGTGTAGATATTTCCATGTGTATACAGATGGCATTGTAGATATTCCCATGTTTATACAGATGACTGTATAGGTATTTCCATGTTTTTACAGATGGCAGTGCAGATATTTCCATGTGTAAAGAGATAGCGATGTAGATATTTCCATGTTTGTACAGATGGCGGTGTTGATATTTCCATCTATACACAGATGGCCGTGCAGATATTTCCATGTTTATACAGATGGCGGCGTAGATATTTCCATGAACATGCAGATGGCGGTGTAGATATTTCCATGTTTATACAGATAGCGGTGTAGATATTTCCATGTTTATACAGATAACGGTGTAGATATTTCCATGTTTACACAGATGGTGGTGTAGATATTTCCGTGTTTATACACATGGCGGAGTAGATACTTCCATCTTTATGGAGATGGCAGTGTAGATATTTTCATGTTTATAGAGATGGCGGTGTAGATATTTCTATGTTCATAGAGATAGCATTGTTGATTTTTCCATGTTTACAGAGATAGCTGTGTGGATATTTCCATGTTTATACAGATAGGGTTGTAGATATTTCCATGTTTATAGAGATGGCGTTGTAGATATTTCCATGTTTATATAGATCACGTTGTAGATATTTCTATGTTTATACAGATCGCGGTGTAGATATTTCCATGTTTATAGAGATAGCAGTGTAGATATTTACATGTTGCGGTGTAGTTATTTCCGTGTTTATACAGATGGCGCTGTAGATATTTCCATGTTCATACAGATGGCAGTGTAGATATTTCCATGTTTATACAGATATCGGTGTAGATATTTCCATGTTTACAGAGATAGCGGTGTAGGTATTTCCATCTTTGCACAGATTGCGGTGTAGGTATTGCCAAATGTACACAGATATCGGTGTAGATATTTCCAAGTTTACACAGATGGCTGTGTAGATATTTCCATGTTTACAGAGATAGCATTGTTATTTCCGTGTTTATACAGATTGCGGTGAAGTTATTTCCCTGTTGATACAGATAGCGGTGTAGATATTTCCATGTTTATACAGGTAGCGGTGTAGATATTCCCATGTTTATACAGATCACTTTGTAGACATTTCCATTTTTCTACAGATATCAGTGTAGATATTTCCAAGTTTCTACAGATGGCAGTGTAGATATTTCCATGTTTATACATATGTCTGTGTAGATATTTCCATGTTTATTCAGATGGCGGTGTAGATATTTCCATGTTTATAGAGATGGCAGTGTAGTTATTTCTATGTTTATAGAGATAGCGTTGTAAATATCTCCATGTTTAAAGAGATGGTGGTGTAAGTATTTCCATGTTTATAGAGATAGCGGTGTAGATATTTCCATGTTTAAACAGATAGCGGTGTTGCTATTTCCATGTTTATACAGATAACGGTGTTGTTATTTCCGTGTTTATACAGATAGCGTTGTAGACATTTCCATGTTTATACAGCTCGCAGTGTAGATATTTCCATCTTTATACAGATGGCAGTGTAGATATTTCCATGTTTATACAGATAGCCGTGTAGATATTTCCATGTCTATGGAGATAGCGGTGTAGATATTTCCATATTTATACAGATTGCGGTGTAGATATTTCCATCTTTATACAGATTGCAGTGTAGATATTTCCATGTTTATACAGATATCGGTGTAGATATTTCCATGTTTACAGAGATAGCGGTGTAGGTATTTCCATCTTTGCACAGATTGCGGTGTAGATATTGCCAAATTTACACAGATATCGGTGTAGATATTTCCAAGTTTACACACATAGCTCTGTAGATATTTCCATGTTTACAGAGATAGCATTGTACATATTTCCATGTTTTTACAGATAGCGGTGTAGTGATTTCCATGTTTATATAGATAGCGGTGTAGATATTTCCATGTATATACACATGGCTGTGTAGATATTTCCAAGTTTATACAGATGGCAGTGTAGATATTTCCATGTTTATACAGAGAACTTTGTAAGTATTTCCATGTTTATACAGATGGCGTTGTAGAGATTTCGATGTTTATAGAGATAGCGGTGTAGGTATTTCCATATTTATACAGATTGCGGTGTAGATATTTCCAACTTTATACAGACGGCGGTGTAGATATTTCCATGTTTATTCAGATGGCAGTGAAGATATTTCCATGTTTATAGAGATAGTGGTGTAGATATTTCCATGTTTATACAGATGGCGGTGTAGATACATCCATGTTTCTGAAGATGGCGGTGTAGATATTTTCATGTTTATAGAGATGGCGGTGTAGATATTTCCATGTTTATACAGATGTCTGTGTAGATATTTCCAT
This sequence comes from Pan troglodytes, assembly GCF_028858775.2. Classification (NCBI taxonomy): domain Eukaryota; kingdom Metazoa; phylum Chordata; class Mammalia; order Primates; family Hominidae; genus Pan; species Pan troglodytes. The sequence goes on along the minus strand of NC_072416.2, from coordinate 1,847,775 downwards.
GTTTATGCAGATGGTGGTGTAGATAATTCCATGTTCATAGAGATGGCGGTATAGTTATTTCTAAATTTATAGAGATAGCAGTGTAAATATTTCCATGTTTATAAAGATGGTGATGTAAGTATTTTCATGTTTATAGAGATAGCGGTGTACATATTTCCATGTTTAAATATAGCGGTGTTGATATTTCCATGTTTATACAGATAGCGGTGTAGATATTTCCATGTTTATACAGCTCGCGGTGTAGATATTTCCATCTGTATACAGATGGCAGTGTAGATATTTCCATGTTTATACAGATAGCGGTGTAGATATCTCCATGTCTATAGAGATAGCGGTGTAGTTCTTTCCATATTTATACAGATTGCGGTGTAGTTATTTCCATCTTTATACAGATGGCGGTGTAGATATTTCCATGTTTATACAGATGGCAGTGAAGATATTTCCATGTTTATAGAGATAGTGGTGTAGATATTTCCATGTTTATACAGATGGCGGTGTAGAAACATCCACGTTTCTGAAGATGGCGGTGTAGATATTTGCATGCTTATAGAGATGGAGGTGTAGATATTTCCATGTATATAGAGATAGCAGTGTAGATATTTTCATGTTTATAGAGAAAGCGGTGTAGGTATTTCCATGTTTATAGAGATAGCGGTGTAGATATTTCCATATTTATACAGATAGCGGTGTAGGTATTTCCATGTTTATACAGATTGCGGTGTAGATATTTCCATGTTTCTACAGATGGCGGTGTAGATATTTCCTTGTTTATACAGACAGCGGTGTAGATATTTCCATGTTTATACAGGTAGCGGTATAGATATTTCCAAGTTTACAGAGATAGCGGTGTAGCTATTTCCATCTTTGCTCAGATTGCCGTGTAGATATTTCCATGTTTACGCAGATAGCTGTGTAGATATTTCCATGTTTACAGAGATAGCATTGTAGTTATTTCCGTGTTTATACAGATTGCGGTGTAGTTATTTCCATGTTGATACAGATAGCGGTGTAGATATTTCCAAGTTTATACAGATGGCGGTGTAGATATTTCCTTGTTTATACAGACAGCGGTGTAGGTATTTCCATGTTTATACAGGTAGCGGTATAGATATTTCCAAGTTTACAGAGATAGCAGTGTACTTATTTCCATCTTTGCACAGATTGCCGTGTAGATATTTCCATGTTTACGCAGATAGCTGTGTAGATGTTTCCAAGTTTACACAGATAGCAGTGTAGGTAGTTCCATGTTTACACACATACCGTGGTAGATATTTCCATGTTTATACAGATTGCGGTTTAGATATGTCCATGATTATACCGATAGCGGTGTAGATATTTTCATGTTTATACAGATATCGGTGGAGATATTTCCATGTTTATAGAGACTGCAGTATAGATATTTCCATGTTTATACAGATAGCGGTATAGATATTTCCATGTTTACAGAGATAGCAGTGTAGATATTTCCATCTTTGCACAGATTGCTGTGTAGATATTAGCATTTTTACACAGATAGCTGTGTAGATATTTCCAGGTTTACACAGATAGCTGTGTAGGTATTTCCATGTTTACACAGATAGCATTGTATATATTTCCATGTTTATATAGATAGCGGTGTAGATATTTCCATGTTTATACAGATAGCGGTGTAGATATTTCCATGTTTATACAGATAGCGGTGGAGATATTTCCATCTTTATACAGATAGCAGTGCAGATATTTCCATGTTTACACAAACAGCCGTGTAGATATTTCTATGTTTACAGAGATAGAGTTGCAGATATTTCCATGTTTATATAGATAGCGGTGCACATATTTCCATCTTTAAACAGATAGCGGTGTGGGTATATCCATGTTTATACAGATAGCGATGTGGGTATTTCCATGTTTAAACAGACAGCGGTATTGATATTTCCATGTTTATAGAGATGACTGTCTATATATTTCCATGTTTATACAGCTTTCCCTGTAGATATTTCCATGTTTATACAGATAGCGCTGTAGATATTTCCATGTTTATACAGATAGCTGTGTAGATATTTCCATGTTTATACAGACAGCAATGTAGATATTTCTATGTTTATAGAGATAGCGGTGTAGATATTTTCATGTTCATACAAACAACAGTGTAGATATTTTCATGTTTATGGAGATGGCGGTGTAGATATTTCCATTTTTATAGACATAGCGGTGTAAATATTTCCAAGTTTTTACAGATAGCGGTGTAAATAATTCCAGGATTATACAGAGAGCGATGTAAATATTTTTATGTTTATAGACATAGCGGTGTAGATATTTCCGTGTTTTTAGAGATAGCGGTGTAAATATTTCCATGTTTGTACAGATAGCCGTGTAAATGTTTACACGTTTATAGGGATAGCGGTGTAGATATTCCCGCGTTTATACAGATAGCGGTGTAGATATTTCCCCGTTTATAGAGATAGCGGTGTAGATATTTCCACATTTATACAGATAGTGGTGAAGATATTTCCACTTTTATACAGATTGCGGTGTAGAAATTTCCAAGTTTATACACATAGCGGTGCAGATATTTCCACGTTTATACACATAACGGTGTAGATATTTCCATGTTTATGCAGATAGCGGTGTAGGTAGTTCCACTTTGATACAGAGAACGGTGTAGATATTTCCAGGTTTATAGAGACAGCGGTGTAGATATTTCCATGTTTCTACAGATAGCGGTGTAGATATTTCCATGTTTATAGAGACAGCGGTGTAGATATTTCCATGTTTATACAGATAGCGGTGTAGATATTACCATGTTTATACAGTCAGTGGTGTAGATATTTCCATGTTTCAACAGATAGCCGTGTATATATTTCCATGTTTATACAGACAGCGGTGTAGATATTTCCATGTTTTACAGATAGTGGTGTAGATATTTCCATGTTTATAGAGATAGCAGTGTAGATATTTCCATGTTTATAGAGATAGCTTTGTAAATATTTCCATGTTTATACAGATAGCGGTGTAAGTATTTCCATGTTTTTACAGATAGCGGTGTAGATATTTCCATGTTTATGCAGATAGCGGTGTAGATGTTTCCACATTTATACTTATAGCGGTGTAGATATTTCCAGGTTTATAGAGTTAGCGGTGTAGATGTTCCCACGTTTATAGAGATAGCGGTGTAGATATTTCCATGTTTTTAGAGATAGCGGTGAATATATTTCCACGTTTATAGAGATAGCGATGTAGATATTTCCATGTTTCTAGAGACAGCGGTGTAGATATTTCCATGTTCATAGAGATAACGGTGTAGATATTTCCATGTTTATAGAGACAGTGATGTAGATATTTGCGTGTTTATAGAGATAGCATTGTAGATATTTCCATGTTTATAGAGACAGTGGTGTAAATATTTCCATGTTTATACAGATAGAGGTGTAGATATTTCCATGTTTATAGAGACAGCAGTGTAGATATTTCCATGTTTATACAGATATCGGTGTAGATATTTCCATGTTTACAGAGATAGCGGAGTAGGTATTTCCATCTTTGCACAGATTGCGGTGTAGGTATTGCCAAATTTTCACAGACAGCGGTGTAGATATTTCCAAGTTTACACAGATAGCTGTTTAGATATTTCTATGTTTACAGAGATAGCATTGTAGATATTTCCATGTTTACACAGATTGCGGTGTAGTTATTTCCATGTTGATACAGATAGCGGTGTAGATATTTCCATGTTTATACAGGTAGCGGTGTAGAAATTCCCATGTTTATACAGATCACTTTGTAGACATTTCCATTTTTCTACAGATGTCAGTGTAGATATTTCCAAGTTTATATAGATGGCAGTGTACACATTTCCATGTTTATACAGATGGCTGTGTAGATATTTCCATGTTCATACAGATAGTGGTGTAGATATTTCCACGTTTATACAGATAGCGGTGGAGATATTTCCCTGTTTATACAGATAGCGATGTAGATATTTCCATGTTTATACAGATAGAGGTGTAGATATTTCCATGTTTATAGAGATAGCAGTGTAGATATTTCCATGTTTATACAGATGTCTGTGTAGATATTTCCATGTGTGTACAGATGGCAGTGTAGATATTTCCATGTTTATACAGATGGCGCTGTAGATATTTCCATATTTGTTCAGATGGCAGTGTACATATTTCCATGTTTATACAGATAGCGGTGTAGATATTCCCATGTTTACAGACATAGAGTTGTAGATATTTCCATCTTTGCACTGATTGCGGTGTAGGTATTGCCAAATTTACACAGATAGCGGTGTAGATATTTACATGTCTATAGTGGTAGCGGTGTAGGTATTTCCATATTTATACATATTGCGGTGTAGATATTTCCATCTTTATACAGATTGCAGTGTAGATATTTCCATGTTTATAGAGAAAGCGGTGTAGGTATTTCCATGTTTATAGAGATAGCGGTGTGGATATTTCCATATTTGTACAGATAGCGGTGTAGGTATTTCCATGTTTACACAGATGGCAGTGTAGATATTTCCTTGTTTATACAGATAGCGTTGTAGATATTTCCATGTTTATACAGATATCGGTGTAGATATTTCCAGGTTTATACAGACAGCGGTGTAGATATTTCCACGTTTTACAGATAGTGGTGTAGATATTTCCATCTTTATACAGATAGCAGTGCAGATATTTCCATGTTTACACAAACAGCCGTGTAGATATTTCTATGTTTACAGAGATAGAGTTGCAGATATTTCCATGTTTATATAGATAGCGGTGCACATATTTCCATCTTTATACAGATAGCGGTGTGGGTATATCCATGTTTATACAGATAGCGATGTGGGTATTTCCATGTTTAAACAGACAGCGGTATTGATATTTCCATGTTTATAGAGATGACTGTCTATATATTTCCATGTTTATACAGCTTTCCCTGTAGATATTTCCATGTTTATACAGATAGCGCTGTAGATATTTCCATGTTTATACAGATAGCTGTGTAGATATTTCCATGTTTATACAGACAGCAATGTAGATATTTCTATGTTTATAGAGATAGCGGTGTAGATATTTTCATGTTCATACAAACAACAGTGTAGATATTTTCATGTTTATGGAGATGGCGGTGTAGATATTTCCATTTTTATAGACATAGCGGTGTAAATATTTCCAAGTTTTTACAGATAGCGGTGTAAATAATTCCAGGATTATACAGAGAGCGATGTAAATATTTTTATGTTTATAGACATAGCGGTGTAGATATTTCCGTGTTTTTAGAGATAGCGTTGTAAATATTTCCATGTTTGTACAGATAGCCGTGTAAATGTTTACACGTTTATAGGGATAGCGGTGTAGATATTCCCACGTTTATACAGATAGCGGTGTAGATATTTCCCCGTTTATAGAGATAGCGGTGTAGATATTTCCACATTTATACAGATAGCGGTGAAGATATTTCCACTTTTATACAGATTGCGGTGTAGAAATTTCCAAGTTTATACACATAGCGGTGCAGATATTTCCACGTTTATACACATAACGGTGTAGATATTTCCATGTTTATGCAGATAGCGGTGTAGGTATTTCCAATTTGATACAGAGAACGGTGTAGATATTTCCAGGTTTATAGAGACAGCGGTGTAGATATTTCCATGTTTCTACAGATAGCGGTGTAGATATTTCCATGTTTATAGAGACAGCGGTGTAGATATTTCCATGTTTATACAGATAGCGGTGTAGATATTTCCATGTTTATACAGTCAGTGGTGTAGATATTTCCATGTTTCAACAGATAGCCGTGTATATATTTCCATGTTTATACAGACAGCGGTGTAGATATTTCCATGTTTTACAGATAGTGGTGTAGATATTTCCATGTTTATAGAGATAGCGGTGTAGATATTTCCATGTTTATAGAGATAGCTTTGTAAATATTTCCATGTTTATACAGATAGCGGTGTAAGTATTTCCATGTTTTTACAGATAGCGGTGTAGATATTTCCATGTTTATGCAGATAGCGGTGTAGATGCTTCCACATTTATACTTATAGCGGTGTAGATATTTCCAGGTTTATAGAGTTAGCGGTGTAGATGTTCCCACGTTTATAGAGATAGCGGTGTAGATATTTCCATGTTTTTAGAGATAGCGGTGAATATATTTCCACGTTTATAGAGATAGCGATGTAGATATTTCCATGTTTCTAGAGACAGCGGTGTAGATATTTCCATGTTCATAGAGATAACGGTGTAGATATTTCCATGTTTATAGAGACAGTGATGTAGATATTTGCGTGTTTATAGAGATAGCATTGTAGATATTTCCATGTTTATAGAGACAGTGGTGTAAATATTTCCATGTTTATACAGATAGAGGTGTAGATATTTCCATGTTTATAGAGACAGCAGTGTAGATATTTCCATGTTTATACAGATAGCGGTGTAGGTATTTCCATGTTTATAGAGATTGCGGTGTAGATATTTCCATGTTTATAGAGATAGCGGTGTAGATATTTCCATGTTTATAGAGACGGCGTTGTAAATAGTTCCATGTTTATACAGATAGCGTTGTAAATGTTTACACATTTACAGAGATAGCGGTGTAGATATTTCCACGTTTACAGAGATTTTATGAAAATTTATTTTATGAAGACCAAACAAGTCATTGGGGTACCTACCTTATGTCATTTTTTACATTGAGAGTGTTAAAAATACCCCTTCCCTAACCAAAACCCTGACATATAGTGCCAGGAAAGCCCGTGCAATAAAGGATTCTTGGGCTTGTATGCCTGATAACAAAAAGTTATCACAGAAGACTGCAAAAAACACAATCTTGCACAAAGCCCATTGCAACTTTGCACACAACAATGCTTTTGAAGGATATTTGCCCAACAACTGCCTGTCCAACCTGGGCCTGGCATCACCTTTGTTATTGATCTTTGTAGCCAAGGATAGTCATTTCCAAATGATCATATAATCTTCCTCATTTTGTCTTTTGTCTTCCTTTACCTCCATGAATATGGATATAGTTTACTCTGGCTTGCCTGTTTCTATTGCAAGGCTCTGTTTCCAAACGAATATCTTTTTCTTGTGGAGAGCCTCTCTCTGTTTGTTATTTAGGTTGATAAGATAAATGTGAACATTTGAGAGCTCAGGTAAAAGGCCTTAGTCTACAGTGAAACTTTTGTGCACCCTTAGATGCTTACTTCCACTACAACTTGCAGGTGGGCCTTGAAAAGTTCTTGGAATAAGTTTGAGCTTTGGTCTTCTCCGATTCATTTAGCATAGATTCTCAAAATGTGGTCCCTGGACCCACAGCATCATCATCACCTGGAGATTGTTAGAAATGCAAATCATCGGGCCTCATTCCAGACCCTCAGCTGGAAACTCTAGGGGCATGGCCAGACCCTCTGTAGCTGAACAAGCCATCCAGGTGGTTTTGATGCAGCTAAAGTTCTGGAACAACTAATGTAGCCCCATTTGGAAAACTTGCCTCTACAGGCCTCCCTAGCTGGTAAGCTGCTAGCATTTTTTGTTTGTTTGTTTGTTTGTTTTGATACAGGGTCTTGCTCTGTTGACCAGACCGTGACCTCCTGGGTTCAAGCGAGGACTCAGCCTCCTGAGTAGCCAGGACTACAGGTATGTGCCACCACCATGCCCAACTACTTTTTGTATTTTTTTTTTTTGTAGGGGTGGGGTTTTAGCCCAGGCTAGTCTCAACCTCCTGGACTCAAGCAATCTGCCCACTTTGGCCTCACGAAGTGCTGGGATTATAGGCATGGGCCACCACTCCTGGCCCAAAGTTCATATTTTAACTACTAACCTAAATTATTTTAAAAACAAAATTCTCCTTGGACTCAAACCAGGTCAGAGTGACATGATCATGTGCCTGTTTTGTGCAGGGTGAAGTGAGATTATTATCTAGGAAATAGCTGAAATGTCCTGAGGGTGACAAAGAGGAGCTGTGTTTTCAGCCAAATATCAGAACCAGGGCCACTGCCTGCCGCTGAACCCCAGCGGGGACCCCTACTTTGTGTTTATCTGTGGTGGCTACGCTTGCCCACCTGGGTGGGAACCCCGAGAATGACTCCAGACTTTTCCAGGGACTGCATGCCAGGGTATTTTTACAATTTATGTGTAGACTTTGTTCGGGTGGAAAAGTTATTTTATGAAGACGAAACAAGCAATTGGGGTACCTACCTTATGGCATTTTTTACATTGAGAGTGTTAAAAATACCCCTCCCCTAACCAAAACCCTGACAAATAGAGCCAGGGAAGGCCATGCAATAAAGGATTCTTGGGCTTGTATGCCTGATAACAAAAACTTATCACAGAAGACTGCAAAAAACACAATCTTGCACAAAGCCCATTGCAACTTTGCACACAACAATGCTTCTGAAGGATATTTGCCCAACAACTGCCTGTCCAACCTGGGCCTGGCATCACCTTTGTTATTGATCTTTGTAGCCAAGGATAATCATTTCCAAATGATCATATAATCTTCCTCATTTTTTCTTGTGTCTTCCTTTACCTCCGTGAATATGCATATAGTTTACTCTGGCTTGCCTGTTTCTATTGCAAGGCTCTGTTTCCAAACGAATATCTTTTTCTTGTGGAGAGCCTCTCTCTGTTTGTTATTTAGGTTGATAAGAGAAATGTGAACATTTGAGAGCTCAGGTAAAAGGCCTTAGTCTACAGTGAAACTTTTGTGCACCCTTAGATGCTTACTTCCACTACAGCTTGCAGGTGGGCCTTGAAAAGTTCTTGGAATAAGTTTGAGCTTTGGTCTTCTCCGATTCATTTAGCATAGATTCTCAAAATGTGGTCCCTGGACCCACAGCATCAGCATCACCTGGAGATTGTTAGAAATGCAAATCATCGGGCCTCATTCCAGACCCTCAGCTGGAAACTCTAGGGGCATGGCCAGACCCTCTGTAGCTGAACAAGCCATCCAGGTGGTTTTGATGCAGCTAAAGTTATGGAACAACTAATGTAGCCCCATTTGGAAAACTTGGCTCTACAGGCCTCCCTAGCTGGTAAGCTGCTAGCATTTTTTGTTTGCTTGTTTGTTTGTTTTGATACAGGGTCTTGCTCTGTTGACCAGACCGTGACCTCCTGGGTTGAATTGAGGACTCAGCCTCCTGAGTAGCCGGGACTACAGGTATGTGCCACCACCATGCCCAACTACTTTTTGTATTTTTTTTTTGTACGGATGGGGTTTTAGCCCAGGCTAATCTCAAACTCCTGGACTCAAGCAATCTGCCCACTTTGGCCTCACGAAATGCTGGGATTATAGGCATGAGCCACTGTGCCCGGCCCTGCCAGCTTTGTATGAGCTGAGGAGTTTTTAAAAATACCTAGACTCAGGGCAAACCCCAGACACTTAAGTCAGATTCTCTGGGAGGTGAAGCCCAGGCACTGGTATTTTTAAAGTCTCTACAGATGGTTCTAATGTGCTGCTAAGTTAGAGAACCGCTGATCTAGACCAGGCCTTTTCAAACTTAATGTGCACGTGAATTACCTGGACCTTGTTAAAATGCAGATTCAGTCTGCATAGGCCTGGGGTGGAGCCTGAGCTTCTGCATTTTTAACAAGTCTCTAGAGGATGCTGCTGCATCTGGGCTGCTAACTACACTTGGAGATAGGAGGTTCTGGAGAGCAGAGGAAAGAGCATGAACCATAACCTAGGGGCTGGTAGTCCTGACTTCCGAGCCAAGGTTTGCCTTTATGTGGCTGGCAACTTGCTTGGACTCCTACCTCAATTCTTTGGGCCCAAGGTTTGTCCTGCCTCAGAAGGATGTCAAGAAAATTGAGTGAGTAATGCAGAATTGTTTCTTAAAGTGTGTGCAGATGCTCCATGAATTTAGAGAGTATGTGGATGCACATTAGTAAATTTTAATAGTTGTGACCATCTTGTTATGAGTACTTAGAACAAGTAATAATGGCTTTTGATGTATATTAGTAAGAAAGCTTCCTTTTAAAAGGCGTGTATTTAAGTTTCAAAAGTGGGTCTATTTAAAAATATATGAAATAAATAATAGTAGAGGTAATTGACAGATCAAAATTAGGAAGGCAGGATGTGAATGACTCAAGTTTGGGAAATGCTGAGAAAGCAGATGCCCAAGGGCTATGAAAACTTAAAAAAATAGGTAGCACTTGATTTTGATTGGCTGAATGAGATGATGTGTTTGATTATTTATGGGGTTGGCATTTGGCAACATGCACTGGGTGGCTGGGATCACTGTTTATTAAAAAATATTTGAGTCTCCACTTTGCACTAGATACTCTTTTAGTCTCTTGGAAAAGGGATTGGGGGGCAGGCAGGATATAAACAAATCATTTATGCCCACAAGAAAATTGCAGGAAGATAAAAGTCATGAAATAAACTCTATGCTTCTAATTTAATATTTTTTATAGATTATGAGAAAAAAGTTTTGCTCACTATCAGCTAGGAAAGCTGTCTTAGCACAACCATTCATTCTTGCACAAATCAAAATCAAGACGAGCCAGATTTAATTTAATATTTTTTCACAGATTATGAGAAAAAAGTTCTAATTTAATTTTTTTATAGATTATGAGAAAAACGTTTCGCTCTCTATCAGCTAGGAAAGCTGTCTTAGCACAACCATTCATTCTTGCACAAATCAAAATCAAGATGAGCCAGAAGGCTCCATTCTGACAGCTTCTAATGGAGAAGCTACATTTACTGGACATGGGGAAAGTTGCTGGGCTCTAAGGACTGTGCATTTCTTGAACTAGATAAATGGTCTTGGTGTAGCATAATACCAAAACTTCTTGTCGCAGCCTGTAAGGACAGAACTCAATCAGCCTGAAAAGGAAGTCAGTGACTCCGACTCAACACAGGAATGTTCTGTGATTCCTAAAGAAGGATGTAGGAGTGTGGCACAATTCAACCACAGTCTGTGGCCCTGTGCCTCTGCCTTGACATGAGTGGGATTTCCCAGCTGGTCATTTTCTTCTTATCTAAGACATTGGGAACAAATTACTTGACCTCCTCTGGGCTTCAGTACTCCCACTCATCAAATTAGAGGACTGGGCAGTCGCTAGGCTCTCTTTAGGCATCATATTTTAGTTTCTGTGATTTTAAATTTGAGAAGGGGTGTCTAAGGGAGAATACATAGGGGAGGGGGAAAGGCTTATTAAAAGTGTAGTTAGACACTGAATTTTTAAGAATTGCATTTTGTAATAATACCTTTACCTAATCAGGACTGACAATCTTACCTGATGACAGCACATGGAGGAATGGCTGCATTCAAAAATAAAAATGAAATAAAACAAGACCTTATTTGAACTTAGCAATAATGCTGATTCCTCTTTTTGATTTGAGGAGGTTATAGCTGTTGTAAATGCTTGAATTGGGTCTGCCCAGGCAAAACGGAGTCAAGAGTCCATGTCGGATGAATTTTAACAATGTAGACAATAGAAAGGGTTGCTTAAACTGCCCCTCTTTTACCAAAACACATTTACAAATGAAAGAACAACACTTCCATTTTTTAAAAACATTTTTTGAGATGAAGTCTTGCTTTGTCACCCAGAGTGGAGTGCAGTGGTGCGATCTTGGCTCACTGCAAACTTTGCCTCCCGGGTTCAAGTGATTCTCCTGCCTCATCCTCCCGAGTAGCTGGGACTACAGGCGCCCACCACCATTCCTAGCTAATTTTTGTATTTTTAGTAGAGACAGGGTTTCACCATGTTGGCCAGGCTGGTCTCGAACTCCTGACCCCAGGTGATCCGCCGACCTCGGCCTCTGAAAGTGCTGGGATTACAGGCGTGAGCCAACAGGCGTGGCCAAAAAATTTCCATTTTTAATTGCAGGGTCTGGGGAATTAAAATGCATCCGTAATTTCTTGCATCTCTCCGCTCGGGCTTGCATGAATGCAGAGGGATGGGGAGGACTTCTTGAGGCAAGCATCCCCCTCTTGTCGCCTGCCATCTAGAGAGAGAGGGCTGTGATTTATCTCACTTTAATCAGGAAGGACCCGATGTGTGGATGGAGAGGTCTGACGGCTTTGTTGCTCCATGTGGGAAAGAAACGGACAGAGTGAATTTGTGTATGATCCCTAAGGAGAAAGCGTCTTTGTGCTCTATTTCTTTTTGACCTGGAGCCCCTGAAAGCAAGCTAGTTACAAGTTGAAATAGGCCGTTTCTAAAGTGTGATTTTGTTTGTGTATGAGCCTTGATTACAAAGGGGAAAAAAACCCGCTTAATTTACATACACCACATGTAGTGCAGGATCCCCTGGGCTGTCTTTTCAGGTATCAGGGAACTTTGATGAAAGTCGCTTGTCTCATCTAGGAGTCATTTCATATTGTTTAGCAGAGCCTGGTATTAACATTTCCTTCCAACTGTTTACTGGAATCTGTGTGTTCCCTTCAAGTGATGCATACTAGGTGCACAGGCTTCCTGCCACTGTCATCCTAATCTTTCCGTGCAGACAGGAGCAGAGGGGAGAGCGCTGAGCCAGGCCCCAGCTTGCTTTTCTTTCCTGACACAGCCCGGCTCCGCTGCACTTCTCAGCTATTGCTCTAGGTGGTGCTGTTTGACCATTTTCTTCATGTGACCCTCCACTCGGTAATATAAATTCATTCGGAGGATGACCTGATATCAAAAAAAATTCCTTTTGATCAGTAGAATCAACTTGTTTCTTCACACGATACTCTTCCCACTGAGACACATGGAGACAATTCTGACTCCACGTTTGCAACCTTGAGATTTCTCTCAGATGCAATAAAAAAAACAAAAAAGCATTTTGAGTGGCACAGTGATGCCTAGTGCATGATCATGTTTGTCTGCTCAAACATTAAAGGGAAACTTGTGGGTTTGAGGATGCCCAGCAGCACTACAGCTGCCAATGTAAATGAGCCGTATAGAGAGAGAGGGGGCGGGAGGGGACTACAAACTTCAGAATATGAGCTGATCGTTTATAAGTTAAAAAAAAAAAAAAAAAAAACAAGTCAAAAGGGAGCCCAGGATGGTGCAAGAAAGAGGAGAAAGGAAGATTTTCCTTGCAGCTAATCAGGAGAGTTCATAAGGGCTGATTACATGAGTGGAAGCCTTAAGTTCTTTTTTTAAAAAAATGTGAAAATTTGCATGTATGTATGTATGTATGTATGTATGTATGTATGTATAGCTTCGTGTATTACCATTATTATTGCAATCAGCAAATGGATTTACTTCCTTTATCTCATGGGCTCCTTCCCACTCACTTCTGGCAGCACATTTTCCTTTCTCCTTCATCCCAGAACACCAAAGAACAGATGCGCTTCCTATCCCTGGCTCCAGGGGACTTTATACAATGTAAACAGTGCACCTCTAACATGGTTCACTGCTTAGAGAACGTGTGTCCCATTTTAAAACTGTGACTCCTTTATATTTTGCAGTGCTTATTTTAATAAGAGACATTGGACTTGTGACTTATTTTTCATGGAGGAGTGAGCTTAATGGTTGAAAGTAATCGATAAACTTGTTTTTCCTCTGATGCCTTCAGCCAAGATCCTATGGCAATAGTAAGAGGATGACACTGGGCTGGCACCCCCTCCATAACATATTTGGACCATGTTTTCCCCCCAGAATGCACATGCAATAGCTTTGGTGTGGTAAGAGAGAGATGGTGTACTTGGTTTCCTTCTGTCACACTTTTGGTGAAATGAATTAGACTTTTAAATCAGGAAATTCAGCGAGATGAGTTAGATTTTTACACAAGAGCAGTGGAGGACTTCCAGCTGGTTGGGGGAATGATACGGAAATATCTTGCTAAATCAGGGTCTGGTGGAATGCTGCTCCCCTGGCAGGCTCCTCTTCACAGGGAGCAATCTGTGGGTTGCTTATAGAACAGAGCGAGCAGGAGGCATAGCATGGTCTTGCTCAGGGGAAGACCCGGTGTTCAGATGTTTGTCATTAGGAACTGGGTGTGGGCTTTTTCAAGTTAAACTGAAGCAGCAGTTCTATTAGGAAGAGCCTCCCAGATCAGCATCTTCTGTTTCTGGATACTCTCCCTTTGAAAAGCCAGATTTCAGCAAAAAGCTTTGCTAATGGTGAAATTGCACAACTGAAACCCTATGAGAGCAATGGGAAAGATGGAGAAAGAGGTGGTTATATCATGTACTTCAACAGTTTATTTAGAGGCTGTTGACGTTAGAATAACAAGCCAAGACAAACAAAAATACTCATTTTGGATGAAAATATTGTCTTTTCATGTTATTATAGATAGCTGAGTCCTAAGACTTCTACAGAAACACATTTTCCTAATGAGTGGCTGATTTTTCTGGTTGTGCAAGTAATATCCAAATTATTGTACAAATTTTTGGCTCAGGAGCAAACATTGTATTGTATATTGAGCTAATCACTTGCCCTTTCTAAGGTAAGCCCTTACCTCTGCTTTCCCTTCATCTTGTCATTTCTGTTTGTTGGGTACAGGTTTCCTGTTGGTTCTTTCTGTTGGCTCTGATGTAACATGAATGAAGTTCTTAACATCCTTTCAGACATAAACACAACTTAGCTCATTGTTTCTGAGTTCATATAGAGGTTTTATTGCCCCTGAGACTTTCGTGTCAGACAGCTGGATGTTGCTGTGTTCAAGGCTCTATATGTTGATTTTGTATCCTACAACTTTACTGATATCACCTATCAGTTCAGTTCTAACAGTTTTCAAATTTTATTTATTTGTTTTTGTTTTTTAAATATTGCATGTTTCATTTTAGAGTCAGGAGCGTAGATGTACACGTTTCTTAAACAGGTATATTGCATGGTGCTGAGGTTTGGGCTTCTAATGATCCCACCACCCAAGCAGTGAGCATAGTAATCGATAGGTAGTTTTTCAACCCTTGCTCCCACCATCCTTCCCTCCCACCTTTGGAGTCCCCCAGTGTCTATTGTTCCCTTCTTTGTGTTGAGTTCTAACCTTTTTTTAGTGAAGTTTGTATGGTTTTCTATATATAACAAGATCATGCCGTCAGTAGAGACAGTTTCACTTCTTCCTTTCCTATTAAGATGCCTTTTATTTCTTTCTTTTGCCTAATTACCCTGAGAAGTGGTGTCTGTGGTCATCCTTGTCTTGTTCCTGATGGTAGAGGAAAAGTTTCAACTTTTCACCATTGATCATGGTGTTAGCTATGGGTTTGTCATATATGGCCTTTATTTTGTTGGGATACAGTCTCTCAATACGTGATCTGTTGGGTGTTTTTTTTTTTTCACCATGAAAGGGTTTCGAATTTTGTCAAAAGCTTTTTCTATATCTATTGTGATGGCCATATAGTTTCTATCCTTTATTTTTCTAATATGGTATATTATATGTATTGATTTCCTTATGTTGAACCATGACATGATCATGGTGAATTATTCTTTCAATGTGCTATTGAATTTGGTTTGCTAGGATTTTGTTGAGGATTTTTGCATCTATGTAGATCAAGGATATTGGCCTGTCATTTTCCTTTCTTGTAGTGTTCTTGTCTGGCTTTGGAATCAGGGTAATGGTGGCCCTGTAAGATGAGTTTGGAAGTATTCCCTCCACTTCAGCTTTTTGGAAGAGTTTGAGAAGGACTGGTATTAGTTCTTCTTAAAATATTTGGTAGAATTAATCTGGGAAGCCATCTGGTTTTGGGTTTTTCATTGATAGGAGACATTTTCTTACTGATTCAACCTCCTTGCTTGCTATTAGTCTGTTCAGATTTTTAAATTTCTTCATGAGTCAATCTTGGTAGGTTTTATGTGTCTGGGAATTTATCCATTTCTTCTAGATGATCCAATTAGTTAGTGTGTAATTATACCTAGCAGTTTCTTAGGATCCTTTGTATTTCTGTGATATTGGCTATGATGTTTCATCTTTCATTTCTGATTTTATGCTCTATTGAAAACATGAGGCATAGCAGGTAGGGGGCACTGGTCAGGACTTGGGGTATAAACTGGCAGATGTTAAGGTGGGTGATTCTGGTTAACTCAGAAACTCCGAAGTCCCGTGTGGAAGAATTAACTGCCTGTACTCACCTAGTAATGTATATCCTTGGTCAAAAAAGATCCAGCTGAGAATGTTGGATGAAGGGACCAAATCAATCTTCATCATTATATTGAAAACAAGTCAGATTGGCTGTGGTCTTTTGACAGCAGGTCAGTGGCTAATTCTATTTGAACAAAGTTAGGGCAGGTTCAAGGGAGAATCCTGAGATCGGTATTCTTTGTTCCATACAAACTTGCCTTTCAGTTTCTTCTCCCCATGCCTCCAGGATGTCCCTGCACAGCCCGTAGGGCCCCCTCCTTCAGTACCTTGCCTTATGAAGGGGAGAAAATGAGTTTTCCAATGTTGGCATATATTTAGCCTTCCAAAATTTTCTATTTCTATTTTAGAGGAGCTCTAGGAAAACAGCAGATTACTCTAAATCCCCAGGTAAAAATCTGAAATGGTGGAATTTCATATGACCAGGAGACATATTTTGGGGCAAGTGGGCTTTTCACAATCACTTGGACATGAAGGCATCTGCTTCTTCTATGCCTAAAATAGTCCTTCAATTTAGTAGTTTAATTCCTCTTCCACTTTTTCAAATTTCAAGACAATACATGTAGTGACTGAACAATTTGGATCCAAGTTTCACTATTTAACTGCCAGTGTGACCTTGGGCGAGTCACTTAATCTTTTCAAGGCTCAATTTCATCATGTAAAGTAGAAGTACAAACAATCCATGACTTAGAATATTTTGACTTACGATTTTTCAACTTTAAGATAGTTTGAAAGCAATACACATTCAGCAGAAGCTGTACTTTGAGTACTCATACAACCATTCTGTTTTCCACTTTCAGTACAGTATTCATTATATTCCATGAGATATTCAAAGCCCACTTTATTATAAAATGGGCTTTCTGTTAGATGATTTTGCCTAACTGTAGGTTAATGTGAGTGTTTAAGGTAGGCCGAGCTAAGCTATGATGTTTAGTAGGTTAAGTGTATTAAATGCATTTTCAGCTTACAATATTTTCATAAGTTTATTGGAATATAACCCTATTGTAAATTCAGGGGTATTTGTAATAATGATATCTCTTCAAGGAGACTTTGTGAGCCTCTCATAGGAAAATGCATACACAGATGCATATAAATATATAATCTTTCTTTTCCATACATATGATATTCTTTAAGGATATTCAAAAATCTGGAAACAGTTGCCTCCAGGGAGATAAATGGTAGTGGGTTGGGAAACTTTTAACTGTATACGCTTTTGTACCTTTTGCATTTTGAATCAGATGAATGTATAATCTACATAAAATATTAAGATTAAAACATCACCGAATAACTTATCAGGAGTTTGGTGAACATAAGGGAAGGCCACCTATGGTGGCTGTATTTTATTCAGTGTTGGTCACTGTTGGGCACTTCGTAGAGCTTATTTCATTTCATCCTCACAAGCGCCGTAGGAGGAAGGGGCCCCAGAGGGATTCATGGTTAGAATAGCAGAGTAGGAGCATTTGGCAGCTATATTCTGTGTAGGTGATAACTTTAAAGATATTTTTGTTATAAAATGTTTCAAACATACAAAAAATATAGAGAAGCAGTTTTCTATAGTTATTAAATATTGTTAATGGGTAGTCACAGAAATTATCATCCAAAGTGGGATATTCTTGAGAGAAAAAGGAGGTTCTATTTATAATTATGGTGGGATAACAAACTTAAGATGAACAGCTCTGGACAAACTGGGTTGTATGGTCCCTGGAAAACAAGGATTACTGTAAATGTGCGTCCCGCCTTGTGCTTCTCTCTGTCCCACCAAGAAAATATGATCTTGATACAGATGTTCATTGTGTCAAGGCAACCATGGCAACCATGATCTAGATACACTGTTCAAGTTTTATGCTGATCCTACCTAGGTATGTCTCAGGAACTTTCCAGAGTTTCCTTTGAGTGCTTCTAAATTTTGCATAAATGGTATGTTGTCCCTTGTCTCTTTTTAAAACCAATAAGCCATTTTCCCTTCTTTTCCTGGAGAATTAAAGGAACAAAGACCAGGAAATAACAACGTATTAGCTAAGGTTCTGTTGATTGAAAGCAACAGAACCTAATTCTGGCTAGCTTAAACCATGCTAGGATTTAATGAAGAATACTGCAGAATCTTAGATATCTTATGACTGGGAAAGAGGAGGTTCAGGCAGTTCCTGGGATGTCAGCAACAGGTAGCTGTCAATTAACTGCCCCCACACCACCCACGGCTGCCGTCATCAATATAGCACACCACGATGGCTCCCAGCCTCTGTACGTCTGGGTTCCGGTGTTCAAATTCTAGAGACAGCAAGAGAAATCCCATTGAGTCAGGGATCCTTCCCTGGGTCACACTCCCTGCATATGGTCAGAAATGCAGGATTATGTACTAAAGACACAGCTAAAGAGGACCCACTTCACTGTTTTGGGACGATTTGCAGGGGAGGCAAAATTGTGAGCTACTCACTTAAAGAGGTGATAACCATAAGTTTGCAGGAAAAAAAAAATTGGAGAAGAGAAGGATAACACTGTCCTACGGTTTCTTCTGAAAATGGACTAAGGGAACAGCATTTCCGTTTGGAAATTCTCTCCTGGCATTTCAATATTTATGGATTCTGAATTCTGAGAAAAATCAGTTGAGAAATTAGGAAAATGGGAAGGAACATTCTAATTTTCCTGTGAAAATTACAGCTTAATAGTCAGTATAGAGAACTTACTGGCTTGAAGAAATGCACTGACTTCGAGTCAAGCAAGATGAGGAAGCACTGACATGTGGAGATGAAAGTTAAGGTGAACAGGACAGGAGCAGTAAAGGAGCCTCAGTCAGACTTTCTTGTATCTGTTGCTGTGTTACAAGTGTGTGTTCATGACCTTGTCCACTGCTAACAGTGAACCATTTCTGCAAATAAATATTAATGTGTTCATAGGCATAGTATATGTTTTACAAATCCTATGAGAGGTTTTCTAAGAAATGCCAAGTTTTAGAAACAAAATATGCCCTTAAATCGGCAATTTTGACAGTTGCTTCTTTCTAGTGCTATTCATCTTGCCAGGAGATCAGAATGTTATGTTATTTAAATGGTATTGGAGGGGATAATTGATGCCTTGTTTAACAATGTCATGTAAACAACGATTAAAGCATTAAGTATTTGTGGTGTTACCTTTCAATCTTTAAAGGACTTTTCTTTAGCATTTATTTTGTGATAATATTCATTTCTTTTTAATGTTTTCTCTATTAATGCTATTGGATTTTATAATCTTGTTACAATATGTTGGCTCCTAATAATAAGAAATCATCATTTGTTATCATATCTTTTAAAAACAGAAGACTACTAAAACTTTTCATATAATCCTGTTACAGAAAAAAACGACTATTTGCTTGTTATTATAGTCACTTATTATTTTTCAAAAACTTGTAAGTGAAGTGTTATGAAAATCATATGAATTTGGGAATTCCCAAGCATTCTCAGAAATTCTATTTCCTTGTTCCCAAATCCCAATGATTAATATCTGCCAGGAGTCGGAAAACAGTGAAAGGAAGTAACATCCTATGTTGGATACCTGGTAGGGTTAGTGAAGAAACGTTATTGCTGAGCTCTGTGTTACGCTCACGAATGATGCCATTGAGGAAGTCACGCTTGTTGAAAGGAACGCAGATACACAAAGAGTTTTGCTGCTGTCTGTTGGATAAGAACCCCCTGGTCGATTTCAGCTCCTACTGCAAGTTACAAAAATCAATCCAATGATAAATGAAAAGTGCCCAGTGTTCTGGGAAATAACTTATTTTTTGGCTTCAGAGGAAATTTTAGAAACAGTGCCAAGTGAAACGTAAAAACAAACTACGAAGAGGTTCATGAATTTCCCTCTGAAGCTGACAGCCGTATTTTAGCAGATGGAACTCCTACTATTAGCCCAACTCTTGGGTTGAAACAGTGTGTCCAGGAAACCCTATGTTAAAATGCAATGTGTTGGGGATATTGTTCCTCTATTTGCTTGAGTTAATTTTCAAATTAGTGTACTCTTGCTTAGCTGTGCTCTGAGGGAATGAACAAAAGATTGGTAAACTCTGATGGAGAACACTGGTCAGGCAGGGCACATAGAATCCCTGGGGATGGTGGTTCCTGGCAAATGGGGGAGGAGGCCCTGAGCCAGGCTTGGGCTGGGCTGGAGGAACATGAAGATGAGATCTACTCACAACCCCCAAAACTGAGGGGTCCTGGTAACACATTATTTCACCCTCAGCCATGCAAATTTATTATTTTTATGGATAAAATAGCTTTAAAAAACTAATTTACATTGAAATGTTAAAATATTTATATAGAGATTAGAAATATTTATATAGAGATTATTGGGAATCCCCTCCTAAAGCCCAAACATAAAAACTACCAAAAAAAGAAATTCCGTGTAGGCTAAGATTGCAAATGACTGATGGAATGTCATTTAAATTAAACATGGAAAATATATTTCCTCTTTAATAAAGATCTAAATTCTATTCTTTTTAGGAGCCTTCAGAAATGAAATTCAACTATTAAAAAAAGTATAGAGAAGCCTTTAGAAAAGAAACTTTTCTTTTGCTGTATTATATATTAAAGAACTTTGATGAGAATAGTTCTAAAGTGTTTAATACTCGATTCCACTGATGTTTCTAGGTATTGTGGGGAACACCTAGAAATTAAATCTTCATCTTTGGCAGATCAGAGGCCTATTATTTTTAGGTAAAACAATTAAAATCTGCTTTTAATAAATCACAAATTTTGCAAGTTAGCCATTAATAGTAAGTGCTTTTCAAAGTTTGGCCCAATACATGAAAAAGCCAGAAAAACATACCTGCATTAGTTTTGCCCATCACCTTCTTATGCTGGCCTCAGGAGATTTATTAACAGCATTCAATATTTTAGGTAGGCTGGATGTGGTGGCTCATGCATGTAATCCCAGCACTTTGGGAGGCTGAGGTGGGAGGATGGCTTGAGACCAGGAGTTCAAGACCAGCCTGGTCAACCTAGTGAGCCCCTCGGTCTCTCTGAAAAGAAAAAAAAAATTAGGTATCCTGTGGCTACCTCCAAAAACAAACTCCAGAGGAACTGAATTTTTTTTTTTATTTCATGTGTTGGGATAATGGCTTCTTTTGCAGTTACTTACGAAGAATTTAAGGGTCAGTAAAAATATTTTTTCATCCTTAATAACATGAATTCTCTAATTTGTGTGTGATATAATGCTAGATATTGTGCCAAAAGTGTTACATAGACATAATCCATGCCCATTTTCAAAGATAATACTAATATAGAGAATAAGAATCATTATTATTGTAGTAATTATTATTTTAGTAATAGTAGTAATAATCAAAACAATTACATCAAACACTTATTAAACCCTTATTATGTGATAGGTACTGTGTAAGCAATTTCCACATATTAGCTCCTTAAATGTGATCACTAACCCCATGAGGTAGGTAGCATTATGTCCATTTTATAGATGCAGAAACTGAGCTTTGAAGAGGGAAAGCAACTTGCCCAAGGCCATGCAGGCAGTCATTGATAAGGGTGGGGAGCGAGAAGTTGAAATCTGAGTTGTAAGTTCACAGACACGAGTACACAAACACGTACAAGATACTCGTATGACATGTGGGGTTGCTTGAAATATGTAATTGACTTTCCCCAGCACAAGAAAGTGTTTGGACAGATTTCAAAGGGATCTAACACTTCCTCAGAGGACTGCCCTACGACATTTTTCCGTGTGCTTTTCTGCCTCTTGTCCTATACTTTTGGCATTTCTTCTGCTCTTAGAGGCAATGAGTCAACAGCATATTTTTAGCACCTCCTGTGTGCATAGAAGTGGCCCCTGACTCAATGGGAGTGTATAACTACCATGGGCCAAATCAGTGTGCTTTCCTGTTAGCCAGGGGATTATAGAAGAACACGCTCCCCTGATTCCAACAGAACTTGCTGCCACTCTGATGTCTTCATTGTAAGGCCTCTAAATGAATGTTCAAGAAATTCATGTTAAAGGCACGTGTCATATGTGTAACTTGTAAACATTTGTGTACTTGTCTCTGTGTCCTTACACCTCAGGCTTCAACTCTTGTTTTTACCTTTATCAATGACTACCTGTGTGCTGTGTGGCTTTGGACCAATTGCTCACCCCCTCTAAAGCTCAGTTTCTGCATCTGTAAAATGGATATAATGCCATATATACATAGATATAGATATACATACACCAATATATATACACACATATATATGTGTGTATACATATATATACACACATATATATGTGTGTATATACATATATATAATATACAAACTGAAATATATAGTTATATAAATATTTCAGTTTAAGTTTCAAAAATCACTGGAGGGTATTTTTATAATACCCTTCAGCAATTTTACCTGCTGCCTTTGCACATTCTGGTGAATTTCTAAATGGAAGTCTGATAGAGATTAATCTTTTAATGCATCATAAATAAAAAAGAAAATCACAGAATGATGTAGCTGGAGAGGACCCTGGGGATCTAGTGTTTCATGAAAGATTAATGTCCTTGATCTGTTTGTAAGTGTTTTGGAAAAATCTTCCATGGTCAAATAAAACTTGGCAATGTTGGATTAAAGTTAAATAGGTGTTTTTTTCCTGCAGAACTTCATAGTCTTTAATATGCTAATATGTTTTGTGAATCTACAAGGAATGAAGTGTTTCAATGCTTATTTTACCCAGATTCTCATTTTTGGACAGGCTGGTCAAGCTGAGTCAGATAGTATATTCTCTAGATGGAGATGATGGCTGATTCCTTTTTGAGAGCAAGAGAGTCCCCAGGGGAAGCAAGGGTATATCAGTTGCTCCATTTCATGCCAAGGATCCTCAGTCTTTAGAGGCTCAGAGAAGGCTGAAAGGCTACTCTAGGCTATCAGGGCTACCATTCATTGTGACCCATGCTACAGAGAAGCTTTGAGCTCAGTGCAAAGGAGTGACCAGCCCTTGAGAATCAGGAAAATTTATTTATTCCTGACCTAGTCCACTGAGGACATACAAGGAATGGGGCAGGGGAGTGTCACCAGCTATGGTTACAAGCTAATCTGATTCTCTTTCATTAAGAAAACTGGTCCCTGTGAGTTTAGATTGGGAAGCACCAGGTTAAAAAAATTTTAGGCCAGGAGTGGTGGCCACTGTACTCCAGCCTGTGTGACAGAGTGAGAATCTGTCTTAAAAAAAAAAAAAAAAAAAAAAAAAAAAAGTTAAGTGATGTCTTCTGTTGAGGACCTCTCAGAACTTTTAATATGAAAGTGTGCATTGTGAAGAATGGGAGTAGAGTGTACAGGAGTTTTAAAAGCTACTTGGTCATGAAACTCTTGCTTTGTGCAGGATTCGAGGGGCACTAACATTCTCAGGAAAATATTTTGGGAACCATTGATCTAATCCAAACTTCTCATTTTACCAGCAAACAACTGTGGGGCCCTCTAAGTTTCCTTTCTCCATCATTGTGACAAATTCATTGGAATTAATTCAATCAAACCTGGGGTCAGCTTTGAAGAGATTTATTTAGCAGGTAAATCTGTTTTGTACATTTTGAGGGAGTTCTGAGTTTCCATAGTCAAAAACCACAGATCAATTTAACCAACCTTTATGGAATATCACCTATGGCCCAAAGACCCTTTAGCTACAGTGATGGTCTACAAAAATATAAACTGTAATTCTTGCAATACAGGAGATTAGTAATAATGGTAAATATAATGATGATGACACCATGAATAGCTAACATTTATTGAATGCCTTTCTATTAGTCAGGCACTTTACTAAGTATTTTAATCCTCCCAACAATTTATGAGGTAGGGATTATAATAATGCCCATCTTATAGTGAGGACACTGAGGTTAGGTAATTATCCTAGCCTAAATGTTAAGTATAAGCATGAATAGAAAGGTGTTATTAGCCTCTAAGACATTCCTTTATGAGTGATACAAAGTCCTATGTAAATTCAGAGAAAAGAAAAGTGGTTTTAGAAATCCTTGATCAGTGAGTGTGAAGCATGTGGTGGCCCGGTTACTGTTTGGTTGCCCATCTGTCCTCCCTCTGGGATCAGCACCCCCTTACTTTGGAAGAATTGTTTTCCTTTTCACTGTAAGGTTCTTTCTGGCTATGCGATGGGGCACATTGCCTCAAACTAGCCCTGTTCCAGTCTTTGAGAACCTTGAAATTGGAACCAAGGGAAGAGGATTGCCTCTTGAATGGTAATTCTCTAAAATCTAGTCTGAGGTGCTGGTGCCTAATCCCTGGGTCTGTGGAAGGAGCTGGGCTGTGAGAGGGGAGAATGATGTTGATGTCAAGAGAGAGGCAGGTGCTAGGAGCAGAGAAATGGAGGCCTGGAGGGTTTCTGGGCTTCTCTGAGGCTTAGGCTTTGGATCATTGTCTTCGTTACTGGAACAAAGGATTTACCATACCTGCTCTTCTGGGAATGAAACTGTCCTGCTTTGCAAAATAAAGTGTCATTAGAAAGAGATCTTAAAAACCCCACACCATAGACAGGTGCACAGATCCGTAGAAGTGTTAAAGTTCTGTCTGTTGGATGCTAAGCCAAGACTCTTAAGTATGTTCTAAAGAGAAACTGGTGTGTGTAGGCTGTGCACTCCCAGGGAGATAAAAAGTTAGGAACTTTATGGGTTGGGCTTGGTGGCTCCCACCTGTAATCCCAGCACTGTGGGAGGCTAAAGTGGGCAGATTGATTGAGCTGAGGAGTTCGAGACCAGCCTAGGCAACATGGTGAAACCCCATGTCTACAAAAACTACAAAAATTAGCTGGGCGTGGTGGCATGTACCTGTAGGCGGGAGGATCGCTTGAGCCCAAGAGGGAGAGGGTGCAGTGAGCCATGATTGTGCCACTGCACTCCACCTGGGTGACAGGAACTTTATGGGGAATGGGATCTTGGAGACTGAGTAGAGACTAGAGGAAAAAAAAAAAAAACTACCTCCCCAACTGGCCACACTATTCTTTTAAAAAATGTTAATTGACAAATTAAAATTGTATGTATTTACGGAGGTATAATGTGATGTTATGATATATGTATACATTGTGGAATAATTAAATCCAGAGAATTAATAGATTCATCACCTCAAAACCTATCTTTTTTGTGGTGAGAACATTTGAAATTTATTGTCTTAGCAATTTTGAAATACACAATACTTCATTGTTAACTACAGTCACCATGCTGTGCTGTAGATCTCAACAAAATGTATTCTTCCTGTCTCAACTAAAACATTGTACTCTTTGACAACATTTCCCCATTCCTCTCACCCCCTCCAAAAACACCCATTCTTTATGTTGAAGAGAATGGCTAAAAAGTCCCAGCAGGTTTCAACTGACGGCTTCACTGGTTGTCCCATCACACTTCAATGTTATTAATAGAAAGGGGAGGGGCAATACATAATTTGGACAGGCAGAAAGTACCACTGTAACCACTTTCCTGACTTCACAGAAAAAATCCTCTTGTTTTCATCTGTAAAATGGGAACTGCGTGAATACCATTCTTCTTTTCTTCAGCCTCCAAAGAAAAAACAGATGCAAAGCCTTTTATCAATTGCAAAACAGTATACAATGTGTGTTATTACTCACAGTTGTCTTACTGTGACCAAACACTTTATAAGCCTGTGGCAAGTCAGCCTTACTCTCAGGAAGTGGACAATATTTGGGGAAGGAGAAGCAGCAGGATCTTTCAGGACAGTAGCCTTGGTGGGTCCAAAAATTCCTTGAGCGAAATGGGAGACAAAACTTTCTTCCTGCTTTGGGGTTTATCCTGTTAGTCTTTTCTCTCTTCACTCCTATTTTCTATGGAGAATTTCCTGGTTTTGGAGTTTGGGTGCGTTTTATGGAGAGGAGGCAGAACATCTTTAGCTCCAGCAGAATGAAAGGATACATGCAAAGGAACCTAGCACAGTATGTGGTACCCAGTTCCCCTTTAACTTGGCTTTATTCATTCACTCCTGATAGGGCATTAATAAGGGATTTAGCCCCCTCCTATTGAAAACGATTAATTCAGGGAAGAGTTCAGGCAGTGTGGACAGATACAGTGTAGGCCAAGCCTGTTTCTAAGGCAGGAGCTGGGTAGGGAGGGTGAGAAGGGCGAGAAGAATAGGGAAATATGTGTCGTCTGTGTTGCTGCTGTTGCAACCACCAAAACAAACAAACAAGTGAAAAAAAAAAAAAAAGAATTGTCCATACCGGAAAGTGTGCTGTTTTGGAGGAGGCTGGGGAAAGTGTGGATGGCTCGAGTGGGTCCTGTTGGATTGAAGTCTGACAGCGGTGATTCCCTTCAACAAATGGTCGGGGTGGGAGGGTACACACACACATACACACACACACACACCCCACACGCAGCACCAAGCCTCCGATTTCAGCGCTGGCAGGAGATAACCATTCTTAGCTCGCCTTTCCAGGGTTATTTTTGGCTGAGGCTGTTCGCTGATGGCAAAAGGTTTCAGCCCCCTCCCAAATCCCTCCCCATGCTTGTTCTAAAGAGAAACTGGTGCGTGTAGGCTGCGCACTCCCAGGGAGACAGGGAGACGGGCCTGGCGCCGGAGAGGAACCCGGACTCTGCCCAAAGTCTCGCCGCCCGCCGGCTGTTTTCTGGCGGAGGGTGTGCCCCGGAGGGCGGCGATCGCGCGTGAAGGCTGGGGCCAGGCGCGGGTGCAGGCGTCACCGGGGTCGGGCTAGCAGGCCCTGGAATCAGGCTTTTGGGACACCCCGAAAGTGAGTCCAACTTGGGGAGAAACTGAGGACACCTCGGGCGGTCTGGCAGCGGAGAAGGTGGGCGGGAGAAAACTTTACAGGAAGGCAGAAGCAATCTCCGCCGAGGGAGTCAGCGAGCGGCCGCGTGGAGAGGAGGGGCGGGCGGTCCCCAGGCGGGCGGGCGCAGGGCGCAGGGTGCGGACCTGCCGGAGAGGGGGCCCGGGCGCGAGGCGGAGTCCCGGCACGCGGCCAGGCTGGTGGAGGCCCCCGGCAGGCTGCAGATTCCCTCCGGCCCCGGGAGCCACAGCAGGACCAGCCAGGAGGCACCACGGAGGGGAGCCCCATCCCGGTGCTGACAGTGCCCACCGTGCCCTACGAGGACTCGCGGCGGGCCGGTGGCGGGGTTCTGCGGCGACCTACCGGCCTCTTCGAGGGCCAGCACAACTACCTGCCCAAATTCATCCAGAGCGTGCTATCGTCCATTGACCTGCGCGACCGTCGGGGCTGCACCACGGTGGTGGGCAGCGACGGCAGGTACTTTAGCAGGACGGCCATCGAGATCGTGGGGCAGATGGCCGCGGCCAACGGGGTGAGTGTCCAGATGCCCCTCGCTTCCCGCCGCGCTGCCGCCATGCCCTCTCCTAGCCCTTGTCCCCCTGCTGCCTCCAGGCCCAGCTGGGAGGCCCCTGCCCGGCCCAGGCTTTGCTTCCTCACTCCCACGTCCTCACCCGCCAGCGCCCCACTCCCACCATGCTTGCAGCCTCCCCGGCGCACCCCGGACACTGGGTTCTATTAGTACCCACCGCCCCCAAAAGCCTTGAGGGGTGTCCGTCGTTCCTGGAGCCACTCCGGGCGCCCTGGACTCTTCTCCGACTCTGCACACATCCCGCCCCTGCTCATTTTTCTTTCGGACATTCTCTTACCCGGCCCTGTAGATTCCAAGGCAGCTCCCAGTTTTCCATATTGTTCCCAACGCGTTCACTGCCCACAATCCCCACACAAACTTCTTTCCCAGGCTCACAACATAGTCCCTCTGCACCGTGCCCTTTTTGCAATAATCTGCCAGTCCCCTAAGTCTTAGCTCTGCCTATTTAACAGTAGTGGTGTCTCAGAACACACACACACACACACACACACACACACACACACACGATCCCTGACATATTTGGCAAGAGTAGGCCCTGAAGGTTTTTAATATTTTGGTTCTTTAACCCAATGGAATTACTGAATGATTTATTTAATTAGGGTAGGGATGGAGTGGATCCATTTGTTTGATGCTAAACAGCCTGAGCTCGCAGTTCCCAGGGGGCATATCTCTAAATGGTCTGAAACGAGATTTGCAGTGGTTTTCTTAATGCAATTCCCAACTTCTCTCCAAATGCCTTTTGACATTTGACAACATTTCATGCCTCTTCCCCTTTCGCTTTTCATCCTTGTTTTCTCTCCCTTCTCCCACGACCTCGGTAGTCTTCTGCAATCCAGATTCTCAGACCTCGGGTTTTTCTCCCTCTGCCCCTTTCCTCTCTGTCCTATAACTAGAAGCACCTTTTGGCATAGACCCGTATCCCAGTTTCCTCTTTCCCAGGTCCAGCAGCATCTCAAGGACATCTACAAGAGGGATACCTAACTTCAGGGGTCTCTGAATGATATGTGGGAAACATCGTCTAAAAAGGTAATTTTATCCTTATTCATGCAACCAGACCCACAGTCATAGAACTTGTCTTTAAGGGGAGTGTCTTGCAGATGTATAAATGAGTGTTAACATCTTTAAAAGCGAAACTGCACAATTCCCTGGCATTTGAATTCCCTCCTTCCTTCCCAACCCTCTCCTTTTCATTTTCTCATTTATTATTAAAAACATTTTTAAAGGATCTCCATGCTTCATATTTATCTACTATAATTCCTCCTTCTCGGTGTTGCAGGGATGGGGAAAGAGGATTTTTTAAAAAACACAATAAAAAGCAATTGGGAGAAACAGGGCCAATGGTGTTGGGGTGGGTAGTGGAATTGTGATTTTTGACTCCAGTAGACAATGATGCTGGATATATGGGGTTTGATTTCTCTCTGGCTCCTCACTTGAGATTGATGAAGTTTGGCTAGAATCAGGGAGTTGAAGAGAGGTTGACAAATGGTCTTTCACTCTTCTCTGACAGGCTGTTCCTGTGGAGTGATGGAGAATAATGAGCCTTGGGAGAGCTATGGGAGCTCTCATACTCCTTCCCGAGCCAATTTTTTAGGGAGTGAGAGAAACATGGCCTGTCCAATACTTGTTGTGGGTCAAGATATTTTTGAAGCTATGGTTGTTGATTTGCATGGGAAAATTATTATGTCTTATTATTTCTTGTCCCACTTTACCATAAGGGCTCCTCAGCTTCTTACTTCAATGGGTCTTCCATGACACACACACTTTATTAACTCTAAGAGTGGAATATATTTTAACAGATAATTAGCATAGGTCAATATATGCTGAAAATAGAGTCAAATTAAACCTACTAGCTGTTATAAAGGACAGATGACAAAATCCACATAGAAGCATCGACTCTTAAATAATCTGAAAGTACTACTTCTAAGAGGGGCGGGCATGGGTGAAGGGAATGGTGGACATGTTTCAGAATTTCAAATGCCAACTTTAACCAATCGTTTCCTCATTTTGTTCACCTTCTTGGGGGCTTATGCTAAAGTGAAGTGAATAGCCATAAGGCTGGCTTCAGGAGAAAGGTGGTCTAAAAGAACTGGATAATTATAAGCAAAATTGGTCTCGAATGATTGAAAATTGATGAGAATGTGCTTGTCTCCTGATTTGGTATCCTGAGTTAGACTCAGGAATACTGAACATGGATCCCAAAGGCTTTGGTCTTTTTTGATATCCTATTGGATAATCATAAGCAGGCTAGAAAAATAGGAAACTAGAATTTATTCTCTTTGAACTGACAAATCTGACCAGTGGGCTGCATTCTCTATATCTGAAAAATCTTGGTTTTGATTGAAAAATTAATTTTACAAAGCAATTTTCTTTTTTTCAATTAAATTTCATTTTTTTTTGACACAGGGTCTCACTTTGTTGCCCAGGCTGGAGTGCAATGGTACAGTCTTGGCTCACTGTAGCCTTGACCTCCCCAGACTCAGGTGATCTTCCCACCTCAGCCTCCTGAGTAGCTGGGGCTATAGGTGCACGCCACTAAGCACAGCTGATTTTTGTGTTTTTACTACTCATAGGGTTTCTCTGTTGCCCAGTCTAGTCTCAAACTCCTGATCTCAAGAGATCTGCCTGCCTTGGCCTCCTAAAGTGTAATGAACCACCATGCCCAGCCTACAAAGCAATGTTCTAGGAAAAACTACAGTTACTCTTTGATTATGTAATTGCTGGAGAAGAAAAGCATGGCATTTCTAAAATGATGAACTATATTACTTATATTTTAATATCTCATAAAGTTTGAAATAGACATTTCAAACATAAACATGTATAAAAATTTTTATAAATTATAAAATCAAAAACATTTTACAATTATTTTATTATAAAATTATTATAGAATCAAAAACATTATAAATATAAACAACTTTTTAAAAAATTTATTTTGGGATTTCCCATGGAGTGATGGAGAATAATGAGCCTTGGGAGAGCTATGGCAGCTCTCATACTCCTTCCTGGGCCAACTTTTTTAGAAAATGGGAGAAATATACCCTGTTCAATGTTTATTGTGGGTCAGGATATTTTTGAAGCTATAGTTGTTGATTTGCTTCAAACTTTAAAAAAATTATTATAAAATTATGGGATGTAAAAAAATTTATTATAAAACTTTGAAATTTTCAAACTTTCAGAAAAGCAGAGAGATGAGATTAATGGCACTCACAGGCAAGCATAGAACATAGATTGTAAACATTTTGCTATATTTGTGTCATGACTATTTTTTGCTTGTGTTTGAAAGTATATTAAAGAAAATGATATTTTACCCCTAAATTCTTTAGTACAGATTTCTAAAAAAAAAGAACATTTTCCTGTATAGTTACAAAATCATCTTTTCAAACAAAATAAAAAATGGCTTTTTTATATCATTTATTACCCAGTCCACATTCAGATTTCCTCAATTATTATGAAATGTCCTTTTATTTTTTGAGACAAAGTCTTGCTCTTTCACACAGCCTGAAGTGCAGTGAAACAATCATAGCTCATTGCAGCCTCAAACTCCTGGGCTCAAGTGATCTTCCTGCCTCAGCTTCCTGAGTAGCTAGGACTAGAGGTGCACACCACCATGCCCAGCTAATTTATTGTTTTTGTAGAGATGGAGGTCTTACTACGTTGCCCAGGCTGGTCTCAAACTCCTGGCCTCAAGTGATCCTTCCAGCTTGGTCTCCCTGAAATATCTTTTGTGGCTGGTTTGTTCAAATTAGTTTCTTCTAATCAAGGGATACACATTGCATTTGATTATTTAGCTCAAGACTTTTTTAACCTGGAAAATACCCATACTCTTTGTTTATGTATTTATTTAGTGAAATTGACTTGTTGAAAAACTAGTCAGTTGTCCTGTAGAATATTTCCCCTTCTGGAATTTTCTGGTTGCTTTTTATGGTGTCATTTAACTTTTCACTCTGTTTTTTCCTGGTTAACTGGAAGTTAGTTCTAAAGGCTTTTAGGCCTGCTATAACAAAATACCAAAAACTGGATGACTTATAAAGAACAGAAATTTATTTCTCACAGTCCTAGAGGCTAGCAAGTTTAAAATCAAGGAGCATGTGGTTTTGATATCTGGTTAGGACCAACTTTCTGGTTCATAGATTGGCCTTCTTTCTGGGCCCTCACATAGTGGGAGAGACTAGCTAGCTCTCTGGGGCCTCTTTTATAAGGGCACTAATTCCAATCATGAAGCCTCTGTCCTTATGATCTAATGACCCCCTAAAGGCCCCACCTTTTAATACCAGCACCTTTGGGGTTAGGATGTCAACATATTAATTTGGGGAAGACATACACGTTCAGCCCATTGCAAGGTTTAGTTAGATTCAGGTTCAACTTCTTTTTTTAAAGACTATTTCATAGGCAATAATGTGTATTCACATCCCATCATTAGTGATGGTGAGATGATCGCAAGGTTAGGGTGATCACTGCCTATCTCCTCTGCTATATTCCCCCTTGGGTCAAGCCAGTAGTCTGTGACGTGAACTTTGTACCATGTGTATATTCAGTTATATTCTGTATCAATAGTTACTTGATTGTTTTAGCATTTATTAATGATCCTTGCTTGAGTTGATTATTTCATTAGGGGTTTCAAAATGGTGAATTTCTAATTCTCTAATTCTATCTACATGTTTTAGCTGGCATTTTTCTATAAGCAGACCATTTTCTTCACAACTGGGTTATTTGGCTACCCTGAAACATAGTTCCTTCCGGGAAGGCAGAACATATGTTTATTTCTGTCTTTTAAAAATTACTGGTGTTTGGAGTGAAGATTAGGTGAGCTAACTACCTCCACAGGTGACAAATGAATTTTGTTTTGTCTCACTTTTGCTTTTTTGAATATCACTGTGGCTGCTTGGATTTTTATATTTAATTTGAATGGATTAGGGAATAAATGAGAAGATAGGTTTTATCTGTTTCTGTAGTTTTTATGTGGCTGTGTGAACTTACTTTTAAAAATTCCCAGAAATATTTTAATTCCCCTTTAAAGATATAAACTATGTCATACTATAAAGCAAAAGAAAAACCAATCATGTGAAGAGTAAATAGTATCGTTTGAACGAATTGTGGTTAAGCTTAGTTTGTAACTAATTAGTTTTTTATTTTCTTTCTACTTTTATCTGCTTCAGAGCCTCTTCAGTGGTTTAGATCTTCTATGTGTCAAATTATTCTAATCTCTTAAAAAGTTTAAGAGCTAAAATACAACACAATGACTACAGGAATGCCCTTGTCCTTTTCTGGGTAGGTACACCTAAGGCAACTTCTTTTTCTCTTCTTTGTTCTCTTCTTCTTTCTTATTCTTAAATCATCTTCAATATTGGACAGATGACAGCACTATGCCTGCCTCAAGATGTTTCTGACTTTTTCTTTTTCTTTCTTTTTTTTTTTTTGAGATGGAGTCTTGCTCTGTCACCCAGGCTAGAGTGCAGTGGCACAATCTTGGCTCACTACAACTTCTGTCTCCTGGGTTCCAGTGATTCTCCCAACTCAGCCTCCTGAGTAGCTGTGGTTACAGGCATGCACCACCACGCCTAGCTAATTTTTTGTATTTTTACTAGAGACGGGGTTTCACCATGTTGGCCAGGCTGGTCTTGAACTCCTGACCTCAAGGGATCTGCCTGCCTTGGCCTCCCAAAGTGCTGGGATTACACGTGTGAGCCACTGCACCCGGCCGTTTCTGACTTTTTCTAAAGTCTTCTTTCTCTGGAGATGACATTATATAATAGCACTGTTCAATAGAAGTTTCTTTGATGATGGAACTGTTCTATAATCTGCATTGTCCCAGCCACTAGCCATATGTGACTACTGTAACACTTGAAATGTGGCTAGAGCAACTGAAGAACTGAATTTTGCATTTTACTGAATTTTAATTAATTAAAATAGAAATGCAAATAACCATAATTGGTTAGTAGCTACCATACTGGACAGTAAAGATCTATAATTCAGCATTTAAAATCGATTTTGTTTTGTTTTCAAAAATGGAGTCAGACTGTTACAACCCAAAAGAACTGTAGGTTAAATTAAGGTAAATCCCCAAATACTACATACACATTTGGGAAATCCAAACCAGATTTTTTCATGTGATAACCACACCCTCTTTTGACTTTAGCCTTGGAGGTAATGGAGTATGGCAGAAAAAACCCTGTATCAGCAGCTGGAAGACTCACCTTCTTTTCCTAGCTCTGCCATATATTGACCAAAAGGGTCAAAGTCCATTCAGATGGTTGAAGGGCCTTGGAATTTTGTTTTTGGTTTTCACATACAAGTTGGAGGGCAGATGCGTTAGCCTCTTGAAATACCCAGAAACCACTTGTTTCCTCATCTAAAAATCAGGTATGACAGGATCATTTAATTATCCTGGAAATCAGATGAAGCACTGCATATGAAAGCACTTTGTAACATCGATAGCACTGGGAAATGTAAAGACCTTTTACTGAAATATAAAGGTGTATGGTCAACTGAATATATCTCAGATAGTTAGGATTTGACTGTATATATTGAATATAACCTGTAGTGGGCCCCTTGGTAAACAGCTTACAGTTTTGTTGCAAGTTTTAGCCAAGAGAAAATTTATTTGTTGACTAGTCATGCCCTTTATTGGCCACAAGATGAGCAGCCAAGATATTAACACACTGTGCACCTTGCAGAATTCAAGAATGTCTCAGTGTCTTGTGAACTAGGAAGCTGAAATGCAGTGGTATGCAGAAGGCTGGCTCAGTAGGAGCCTTGGGAGTGTCCTCCAGATAGATGTTTGTGCAGGTTGTGTTTGATTCCAGTTGGCCATGAAAAGCTGGTTGCTCTAAAGAATGAGAATATACTTGGTTTTGCATTTACTAGAACTATCTGGGGAACAAATCTTGGGGTGGAAGAAAGAAGGGAGGGAGGGAAAGCTGTGCTTCAATACCTAGGGCTTCTTTCCTGGAATGGATCTGAGAATCTGGGATTGGGTGGCTAATATCTCATCTCTAGAAGGGAGAAAGAACTGGGTGGTGATGGCTTTGTATTTTCTATTGGAGTTCACTACAGAATAGGTGAATGGAATGGGCTGCTATGATCCAGACATTAGGGAGGACAGGTTTGTGATACATTAGAAAACTTGAATGAGCCCTTCTATGATTCTCTCTTCCCTCTTTCTGCTTCCCGTTCTTAATAACCATCCGCAGGTTGTGGAATTAGCAAATCTATTATGTGAGCAATAGCAAACTTACAGGAGCCCTTGGCTCCATCTATCTCCCTGTTTGTGTCAGTTCCTTCTGGATGCTTTTAGTCTGTGGTCTTCATTCACTCTTTTTATGGGGAAGTAAAAGGAGTGGGACAGATTATGAGAACAGCTGGGTCCTCCCAGTTGCTGGGGTGGTTATTTTAAGCTTTGTTTAATGTGTCCAGAGACCCAGATGGCATTTTTAACTAAGCTGCTTTATTAAATCTTGTGATAAAGCATAGTGATGTTTATTGAAAAGGCAGACACGCATCAGCAACATTATGCGTGAAACTTGCTCTAAGAATTTTCTATAAAACATCTGTTCTCTTTGAGCCTTTTGTGAACTCTGGAAGTTTGCTAGTTTCTATACAGACTTGAGGACAAGAAGTTGGAACCCACTTTTGGAGATGTCCAAGCATAGGTATTGGAATCATTAATCCTAACCCTCTCAGTTTTAAGGCCCCGGATACCCTTCTGTTAGACAACAGTAACATGAGCAAGCACTGTAATAACCTTTCAACAAGATCATTTGGAAATAATGGACAAGAAAAATTAGTATAAATTGTTTGGGGATTTTAAAATTAAAGATAAAAAGCTAGGGCTTCAATGACCTGTGCCAGCCTATAGCCTTAAGAGTCAATTTGCAAACACTCAAGGTTTGGCCAATATGCCTCTACTACTTCTACTTAACACAGTCAAAGGGAAATTTTTAGATTCTTTCATCTGATTTGACTCTCTTAGTTACGAATAAGAGGATATCTAGAATATATATGTGACTTGTTAAAATGAAAATCCACCTTCTCGGAGTCTTCAAATATCTTTCATATCTTACACTTTTTAGTCACATCAACTTTTGAAGTCATGTCCGTAGTTGTATGAAAAGAAAAATTTCAGGAACATTCAACCTCAAAAGTTCTTTTTCTTAGTCTGAAGTCGTAGAAGCATTTGACTTTTACTTTCTCTTTTTAAGTTCGTACTACTAGGCATTTTGTATAAATATAATATTTAATTATTGCCTTTGTATTCTTTTTCTCTAGTAAACATCCTGGTTTTTAGCTATCAATATGTAGTTTTACATTTAGGGATTTCTAATGGAAAGAGAAAGGAATCTGAAATCAGAGGACGAGAGTTTATTCTACTTGACCAAACACATACACAATACTGGAAGGAGAGTTTTACAACAAATATTTAATATCTATGACATGTAAAACGTTGTTTGAAATCAAGAAAATTCAAACAATTCAATACAAATATCAATAATAAGACATGAACAGGTGGCCAACCTTATTAATAACCAGAGAAATATCAATTAAAACAATCCATCAACTTGTAAAAAAGATGAAATTACCCAGAGTTGGTGTAGGTGATGGAAAATTGTCACGTTTGTATACTGTTCATAGAAGTTAAATTGACAAAACTTTTTGGTCAGGCAATTTGGAAGTATATATCTAAATTAATAGAGTAGTTTTCTAATAACCTGGGAATCTCTTAATCTAAGAATCTTTGCTGTAGATTTTTCTAGAACAAATGTACAAACATCTGTGTACAAGGGTACTCACTGCAGCATTTTGCTAAGGAAAAACTCAGAAAAAATCTATATGTTCAACAGAGAACAGGTACATAATTTATGACACAACTGCACAATATACACCACTAAAATAAAGGATATAAATTTATATGTAGTATGAAAAAGATGTGAATGATAGCTTGTTGGTGAAAAACAGCAATGACTGGAATATTGTGTGTAACGTAATCCTGCTTTTCTGTATATAATGTAGGCATAGAAAATAGGATTGAAAGGACATACTCTAGTCAGCAGTGTATATAGCTTGGGTGGAGGGGGTGTATAATGGGGAAGGAGAGTCCCTTTTCCTATCTATTCCATGTACATCTCTGGATTTAAAAGATCATACATGCATATGCATTACCTTCAAAATTAAAATGATAAAGACCAAAGGAGAAGCTTTGGATTTGAATCATGATACTACTGTTTGCAACTTCTATGACCGTGGGGAAGTCGCCTAGCCTCCTGGGGTTTATTTCCTCATTTATAAAAATAGGGAAAGTAATAATACTTGTCTACATATCTTCTAGGGTTGTTGGGAGGATTGAATGTGATAATGGGTTACAGCATTATGAATTATTTATTCATATAACACAATTATTATAAAAATAGTTTTCTCTGATTAAAATAAAAGAAGGACGAGATAGTGTGTGTTTTTCAGTCCCAGTAGCTTTACTAACCAGAAAGCGCCTGCTGATGTGGTGATCACAGTTGCTTTGGTGCAGCTTCCTCTTGAATTTTGGCAATTCTCCACACTGCTAGCTAAGGCTGAGGTGGCGACTGTGGAAGGTGTGATCTCCTCCCCCTCCCAGCACACATTTGTGTGCATACTCACACTCATGCACACACAAACACACACATGCACACTCTATCACAGTACATGAGGTGGCAGCAGCTGCTCCGGCATAGACTTTCACACAACATAAAGGGCTTTTTTGGTGTGATCTGTGCATTATTTCCTGTTAAGCATGAGCTGAGTCAGTGCCATGCTTTTCCATCTGAAACCTTTCTGAGGCTCAGGCTGTGTTAAGAGCAAACCCTCTCCCCTCCATGCCCACCCCATGGCCCTCTACTGAAGCCAGATCATAATCTGCTCATTTCATGAGGATTTTCAAACCGAATGGACTGGGCCATGTGAGAGATCACTGAAAGGAACAGACCAAGCAGAGGCTAAGAGACTCCACGCTAATCTGCTGAGTCATCTGAAAATGCAC